>NW_011176525.1:0-1118 GCF_000146605.3 Meleagris gallopavo
GTGCTTTTTTTTTTTCTTAAGTAAGTGGATTAAGCAATTCTTCTTGTTTTTGTAACCAGTCTATCGCTGTCTTATGGATTACATTATATCCTATGCCTTCTGTATGGAGAAGAGGTCTCAGTGTTACACACTTCTTTCTCTTGTGTACACCCACTTACTCATGCTTACTTTCTCTCATAATATCCATGGAGAGCTTAAGGGAGGGGAAAGAGAGAAATATAAACAGAAAAACCACATCCTGGCAGCTGCCTCCAGTTAGTCCTGTTTTTCCCCCTGGCTTTTAAATCTTACAGTGGCTCCTAATTTGTCCCACATGAGTCTTCTCCCAGTGGGGCTGTTTTCTGTTTCCTTTTTGCTTTCATTCGATCCAAAGCAAACAGTTAACAAAGAATACACCAATTCAGCCAGCTGTCAATGGACCATCAGTTTTCAGGTGTCTCAGACAGGAAGAAGAGGGCATATTATTTGAAGGTAAGAGGGAAAAATGGAATTGAAAGTTGATGCCTGTGCGGAACAAAAAAAGAATTTCCAGGTCAAGGCTACTTTCGACTGTGTGGTCAGAGTCCAGAAGATAAATGTTGGAGCTGTTAGTTTGGTTTTGTTAGTACAGGTGTAAACACATTTTCATATAAAAAGCCTTTTTGATTAAAAATGCGTAGGGTACATAGTCAAATATTTTCATATTTGAAACAAAATAATGTCCAGATAAAACACAGCGCCTTGCTAATAGTTCATACGATTTCTGTTCCTTTTTCACTGGGAGCTGACAGTTGGTGCTAGGTTTACAGCTGCCAAATATGGTGATATTGCATTTGTCTACTTAATTTTTAAAGTGAATTTTCATGCAAAATTTGAAGGTATCTTTTTGGGGGGTAAGGGAGTGTATAGGAGCAGGGCAGATTACCAGTCTTTGTCTTAGGCATGTACAGAGCGACCAGAGCAGCTTTCTTGAGCCTGCCTGGTTATGTTAATCTCATCTAACTACAGATTGCATATTAAACCTTGAAAACTCAATAGAGTCATTTATCACATCACTTGAAAACTTCTCTAGTTTATACTTAAGAAAAAGCTGAAGAATTCTCTTGGAGTTTCCTTCCCTCCCTATTCCCGCCAAAAAA
>NW_011176526.1:0-878 GCF_000146605.3 Meleagris gallopavo
AAAAAAAAAAAAACACTCTATCCGGTTTGAGGACAGTGCGCTTTCCTCTGAAACGCTCGCGGGAGAAACAGCACCTCCAACTTTTCCAACTTGATCGATTCTGAAAAACTCCGCAGGGAACTCTCCCTCGGGGTGCCCTCCCGTTTCGTGTACTTCGCCCACTTTATTTTTGTTTTTTCTGGTCTTTGTTGTCGGAGGTCTGCTGACTTATTTTAGCCAAGGGAAGACGTTTGTTAATAGAACCAGCGAAATGTGGAGATTTCGAAAGAGTTCGCTCACAGCGAATGTTCCCAGTCGGTGCGGATTGCAAAACGTGCTGGGGCTGGGGTGCGTGCGGCACTAACACAATGCTGCCGGGCGGCCGCGTCGGAGAGGGCAGGGGGAGGAGGGAGGAACTACAAGCGCGACTTTCTTTTTATTCCCTTTTAAATGCACATCCTTTTCAAGCCTCTGTCACGTGCCGGCAGTGCTCCTTCTGCTCTACATATGGAGTAAATACCTCGGAAAACTGCCTCGTGCTGTTCTGATCCGGTCTTTTTTTCTTTCCGATTTATATATTATTATTGTTATCTCACCCAAGCGGGCCGGGCCAACTGCGGGTTGTGGAACGGGACAAATAAAGCCAGCAGTCCAGCAAAAGTCCGTGTGAGGCGCGCGCGGTGCCCGTGCCGCTGCTGGTCCCGGCACTGACCCGGCCCGGTCCGCCCCTGTCCCCCGCAGCTGGGAACTGCTGGCTCCGGCAGGCGCGGAACGGCCGCTGCCAGGTCCTCTACAAGACCGACCTCAGCAAAGAGGAGTGCTGCAAGAGCGGCCGCCTGACGACCTCGTGGACGGAGGAGGACGTCAACGACAACACGCTCTTTAAGTGGATGATTTTT
>NW_011176527.1:0-598 GCF_000146605.3 Meleagris gallopavo
AAAAAAGTTTTGATTTATAAATATCATTTTTATACATGTAATATTGTTTCAGTTTGCAGTGATGAAGCAATTATCCCGCTTGACTGCTTTCAATACCCTGCCTTTAGCCTTGTTATGCACCTGAGATGGGTGAAACTGTCTCCATTACAATTATATTACAGAAGACCTGAGGCCTGATCCTGCAACTGTTACAAACATCCTACAACAGCCATTTTCAGTCACTAAGAATGAATATTGAGGGTGCAAGATTCTCCTGCATCAGGCCATAAATGTAAGTGCATTATACATATTAAAAGGTGACATCTCAAAGTAAAATACTGTATTTTTACGTAATGCAAAAGTAACACACACGATTTACATACAGTAATAATTTATTCTGAAATGTTCATTTTAGTCTCTGTTGAGACATCACCCATGTCTCATTAATAAAGAGCAGCCATCTCACCTCAAATACCAGAATATACAACAAGTTACAGCATAGCAAAAAAGAAAAAAAAAATCTACCTACTTGGAGATGAAATCTAGTTCAGGTAAAATAATTTCGGTCAAGGTTTTACAGTTACACAGTTTTTCTTTTTTTCTATATAGCTTTTTTTTT
>NW_011176528.1:0-499 GCF_000146605.3 Meleagris gallopavo
AAAAAAAGTAATAAAAATCTTTTTGAGTCATTGTTTGAGCTCTCTGCAGATGAAGGATCAAAACTAATTCCGGAGCTGGACACCGCAAGTTGGTACGCACTGCACCTGATGAAGATATCTGAGTAAAACCCAGGGAACAGAGAGAGCTTTCCATAGGAACAGAGATAAGCGTGAGGTGAACACTGCCAGTTGTCGTGAAAACCCAGTTCAGGTGGCAATCCGGGTCAGCCACTCTTCTCTCCCGGAGCGACCGCAGGAAAGGCACAAACAGCACCGACAGCAGAAGGGCTGCAGGCCCTCGCAAGGCGTGCCAGGCACGGCACGTGAGGGCTGTACGGCCGTGGGCCACCGCCGGGGAGGAGCGCGGACAGCGCCGCGCAGCACGGCCTGCCCCGCACACCTGCCCCATCTCCTCGGGCACTGCGGTGCCTGCTGGGTCCGCGGCGCCACTGACACGGGGCGGCCGGGAGGCAGAACGTCCCAACAGCCACACGGTATC
>NW_011176529.1:0-700 GCF_000146605.3 Meleagris gallopavo
GCCGGTGCGTGCGTTCACTCCCGCGGGGCGGGGGACGCGGCCGGACCCCTCCCAGCCCCAGCGCCGGGGCTCGGCCGGCTGCCGCCGCCGGGAGCGGTTGCCTGTTGCCTTTACAGACGTGGAAATCCCTGCCGTTGCCATAGTACCGGGCACTTGTTGCGAGGGGCTGGGGGAGCTGCCGCCTTCTCGCTGATGCATACCGACCCCCGTCCCCAACCCCGTGTCGGTGTGCGAAACCCCGGCGATTTCAGCCCAAGTAGGGAACCAGCGGGAAGCCAAGTGTTAATAACGCGGCCCTTTGTGTTTTCAGATTTCAGGTACTCAGACTCCACCTTTACCTTCACCTACATTGGAGGCTCCAAAAGGTACCTTATTTTTAGTCGTTACATCCTTGTTCCCGGCTCGCAGCATTGTTTCAGCCCCTTTTACTGCCTTGCCTTGTGCAAGGAGGATCAATCAGTAAATCATCCGCGTTCGCACAAACGTACACTGAGGAGGAGGTGTAGAGGGAGGTGACCAGAACGGTGATCCTCGCCTGAGCGCTGCTCAGAGGCGCTTTGCTGCTTCTGTGTGTTCATATGTGTGTATAGGCTAATTTCTGCCATATGTAAGATTAGGTTAATTTCTGCCATATGTAGGATTAACTGCAGGGTGTCAGCATATTGGATACAGAGTTAATTCATCCTAAAAAAAAAAAAGA
>NW_011176530.1:0-476 GCF_000146605.3 Meleagris gallopavo
GCAGGGGGTTGGACTCGATGATCTCTGGAGACCTCTTCCAACCCCTACAGTTCTGTGATTCTGTAATTTTCTTCCCATCACCAGTACTACAGGTTTTAATCCGAAACTTCCTTTCCACATTTCTTTTGAAAAGAAGATGAAATTTACTCCACAGAAGACAATCAGAGTCTGTAGACACTGGAATTTTGTAAAGGAATTTTACATATACATTAATGTACATAATCTAGCATATTTTAAATGTATCTAATACAACTGTGTTTTTCTCAAACACTTATACAGAAATATGGCAGTAATTTCCTTCAGGAGGTGATTTTTTCTCTAGCTGTAAGAATGCCCTTTTTATGCAACATATGCTCAATGAGGGTAATAATAATTGTATTCAGTTCTGTTCTCACACCAGCAAAATAAACCTCACCACATCATTTACTTTGTTCTCTAGTTGAAGATTTTCCCTGTTTTTCCTAATTCATAGGAAA
>NW_011176531.1:0-461 GCF_000146605.3 Meleagris gallopavo
AATTAAAAAAAAAAAATCTCTTCTGTTTTCCTGTGATATACCTTTTGATACTGTCACCTATAGCCACTTTTGATGGAGTCACAGTTTTCTCTACAGTCACAGAAAAGGCATCTCACTTTTCCGAAAGGGAATAGCCTTTTTAGCTCAGATCCATGCCCCTCTCACTCCTCTTTTCAGCCACTGTAAAGCATAGACATTAGCATGAGTTCTGCGAAAGATTTTTAGTATAAACTGCCAAGCAGATAGTCTTGAGTATGTTGTATGAAAAAAAAACTTCAAATACATTTGCTGAGAAAACAGCTGCCTGTTTAATTAACGGTGCTTGTAATAGCATTGAAAGTCTGTAACATTTAAGAATATTAGCACTGGTGCTGATCTGTAAAGCATGAGCTGGGATGAATCAGAAAGGAAGGAACATTATTTATTCTCCAATACACAAATTTTAAAAAATTTATATTAAA
>NW_011176532.1:0-454 GCF_000146605.3 Meleagris gallopavo
CTCTCCTCTCCTCTCCTCTCCTCTCCTCCTTCATCACCTACTTCAGTCTTTAAATATTCCTACTTATTAAAGCAAAATGGTACACAGAGTGCTTCATATACCACAAATGTACAAAGTAAAATTATTTTGCGTATGCCAGTAGAAAGCATTAAAATATATATGACTGAGGGAAAGAAGATACCTGATAAGAAGCAATGGCAAACAGCAGCAAAAAGTTACAGTTCATACCCTGAATCACAACTATTGCCTTAAAGACACTTCTAAAATAGTTTTTATCCACTCCTTAGCCTTTATATGAAAATCACGATATAGTTCTTGTCGTATGAGACCAAGATTTTCCAGTGATAGCAACTGTCCCATACATGATTTTAGCTGTGAAAGTCATATAAGTAGTTAACATTGTCGTGTAGTCAGTCAATGGATCTCCAGGCAAGTTAATTTTAAAAATAAAAAA
>NW_011176533.1:0-438 GCF_000146605.3 Meleagris gallopavo
CCCGCGGCCGCGCCCTCGAGCCCGGCGCCAGCCGGGGCATCGCCCGCGGCCCCGGGAAAGGGTCTCGCAGGAGCTGGAGCTGCGCGGGGACGGCCGCACATACCTGCACCCGGGACTCGGTGAGGCCGATGCGCAAGGCCAGCTCCTCCCGCATGAAGATGTCCGGGTAGTGGGTCTTGGCGAAGCTCCTCTCCAGCTCGTTGAGCTGCGCCGGTGTGAAGCGGGTTCTGTGCCGCTTCTGCTTCTGCTGGCCCTGCTGCTGTCCCGCCTGGCTGGGGTTTTGGCCGCCCTGCTGGCCTTGCTGCTTGTCGGCGTCTTTGGCGCTGACGGCCAAGGAGCTGGGATTGGATCCCACCGTGGTGATGTCCTCTCCCGGCAGCAGGGTGGTCCCTTCCACCGTGTCCGAGTTGGGGGCCATGTCTCCCGGGTGTCCCCCCG
>NW_011176534.1:0-401 GCF_000146605.3 Meleagris gallopavo
AAGGAAAGGAAAGGAAAGGAAAGGAAGGCGGACTTGCGGCTGGGCCAGGTTCGCTGCCCACGGGGCCACCCCGGAGCTTTGCTCGGCGCTCGGCTCTGCTGCTCTGCTCCTACCGAGGGCACAGAGCTCTGCCCCGTGGTATATTTCATTCGGCATTTTGGCATTATTAGTTTCTCTCTTCTGGGAGGGGGAAGAGCGGGGCGCGACTCCCTTCGCCTCATCTCCTCCCGAGCGAGGGGGCTGCGGGTAGCTTCGTCCTGCCGGGCGGACACGCGGACCCCCTGGTTGCAAGAAGTTGCGGCAGTTCACGCAGCGCTCGCACGGCGGCTCGTGGGGCCGTAGCCGTGCAGGGGGCTGGAGGAAGCGCGGGACGGCGAACGGGCTGAAAAAGGGCGGGGACC
>NW_011176535.1:0-392 GCF_000146605.3 Meleagris gallopavo
AAATAAAATAAAAGAAGAAGAAAATTGCCCTGCAAGCTGATAAAAGCCCATCTGCTTGCTTTTGACAAGGCACTGTCATTCTTCACAGCTTCGCATCCTATAGACATTTAGAGGGTCATAATTTCCAGTTGAGTTTTCTTTTTTTCACCCCTCTCTCTTCTTAGTGGAGCAGTGTGCTGTGGAGTAAGCTAAGACGGCCTCAACTAATTCATCTTGTGACCTTTTAGTGCCTTCAGAGCAAAGTGATTTAATAGCACTTAATCTGTCAAAAAACTGAAGCTTTGTAATAACTGTATATTAAGCCAGTTTTTATGGAGCATTAGCTAGGGTCCTTTCAGTTTACAAAATGGGGTTGTACCTAGTCTCCTTTTTGTTGTGTTTTTTTTTTTCCC
>NW_011176536.1:0-348 GCF_000146605.3 Meleagris gallopavo
AAAAAGAAAGAAAGAAAAAGGCAGAGAGGGCAGAACAGATCTGAGAGAGATTAAGCCCTTGGAAGGGACAGAGTCCTTTAAACACTTGCCACGAAGAGACCATTTCTTCAGCACTGAAGTAGCTGTGTGGAAAGAAGGAAGTAACCTGACCCAACACAGTGATGAATCTGAGGCAGGGGAGTGTATGCAGAGCTTAGCCTGGCCCCATACTGCCAGGTTTATGCTCATACCCCGAAAGTACATATGTCTTAGGGCTGGATTTAGGGTTCTTCTGGTGTTTTTGCTGGTGTGTGTGTGTGTGTGTGTGGTGTGTGTGTTGTTTACTTGTTTAGTTTTTTTTGTTTGTTT
>NW_011176537.1:0-334 GCF_000146605.3 Meleagris gallopavo
AAGAGCTTTCAATGCCTCAGGTGTATCCTAGTGAGAAATGTTGGCATTAGCTGACAAAAATCTTTTCTCCTCAACTGCAAAAGGACAGCGCAGCTCAGACTCCTTAACCTGCTGGAGCAGGGTGGTAGCAAGGAGTGGGCACTGCCCTCCTGCAAGCTGTGCTTGGTTATGGTCTGCCAGGTCTCTGCTGCTCTGGATTTCTTCTGAGAAGTTTGTTCTAGCTGCTTGGAGTAGTGAAGGTGGGGAAGAAGTGGTGATCAAGAACCAAGACTCTGCACGCTAATTTTGGATGGGTTTAACTGTGGGATCTGAAGACATTGCTTCCATCAGAATT
>NW_011176538.1:0-331 GCF_000146605.3 Meleagris gallopavo
TTCTTTTTTTTTTTTTCATTCTGGCATCAGTTTAATGCAAACTTATGTAATTCGAGTCCAAGAGTTCTGTTTCCCACTTAATTGAGAATTTGATCCCAAAACTTCCACGAGCAGAAGTAAGACATTTTCTACTCAATGAGAAATTGACTGCAAAATAGTGCCATGTTGTATGATACGTGTTATCATTTAATCCTCTTCCAAATCTGGCTCACATAGAACAGCATTTCTGAAAAGTGAAAAAAGCTCAGAGTTCATTTAGGGTAAATGCAGCAGAACAACCCATGTATTTCTGCAGAACCAGAGCTTCCATGTAGCCTGTTCAAAAAAAAAA
>NW_011176539.1:0-2047 GCF_000146605.3 Meleagris gallopavo
TAAATACTCAAAATTAATATTATCAGCTAGCAGGGCAGCACTAGTTAACATTAGGGAAGGAACTGTAAGGAAAGTCAGCTCCATCACCAAGACGAGTGCCATCACTTTCTCATGACCTACAGTTTTACAGACAATGTCTCTGAAAAAAAGAAAAAAACATGGAAAGAAAGTTGCAAGCACAGAAATATGACAGGATCAGTTGGGAAGACATCAAGCTTGGTGAAGACAGTCTGACAGCTGAAAATGGGAAAAGACAAGTATTTTATATTCACTTTATTTGCCTTTAAGACCAACTGATCTGAATGTAAAATACACAGTCCACACTGCTGCCAGCAACTTAAAGGTTAAAAATGAGAAAAAAATGAGCTGAGAAATCATAGTTCATCCGCATTTCTGTGCCTATGAAAGGCCTGTTCTAACTATCTAGACTTAGCCCAAAATAATTACCTGATTAGCTCTATTCCAAAGTCATTACTTTTCAAACACAGACATGTACCTACCCAATCTGTAGACAGGCATACTGTCAGGAAGTATATTTTCTTTTTATTTTCATTTTAAAGTACATTTGAAGCAACTCTCTGGGGACAAGGGATTCTATGTGTACTTCCAGCTTTCTTTTTTCAACCAGGCTGTATCTTAGAGCTTGCACCAAAAAATAATGAAATAAACACGATGCTCCCTAAATGGAAGTAGAAATATATTGCCCAGCCATCAGAAAGGCATAGAGCTAAAACAAAGCCATATCCAATAAAAATCTCTTCCCCTCATCCCCAGTTCCCATTGCCAGAATTGTAGAGAGATCAGAAAACAAACAGACGGATACTCTGGATGTTAACCTCATTATCACCAAGCACTGCCGCATTGCAGCTGACATGATCTGTGTGTTTAAATAAGCAGGCTTCAGACACACACACAGTCTTATAGAAGCATCCCAAATAAGATTAAAAACAAAGATTGATGGAAATCTGAGTTGAATGTGAATATCAGGAAATGGACTATCATCTTCTTTAATCAGAAAAAGAGTACAGATTTAAGAAAATACTCTAACTTGTCAGTCAGATTCCATTTATTTCATTTACACATCTAGAAAACATATTAAGGTTTACATTCAGATACACTCACTTTTTTGAACTGTAATTGCATGCATGTTCTGATTCATGTGCAGACTCTGAAGCAACTCATTTTACAAAGTACTCTATTTTCTACAGACTCCCAGAATTGCCACCATACACCCCTGCAGTGAACCAAAACTCCAGTTTCCTAATTCATAAACTCTCAAGAGTCTAATTCACTATTCTTCTTTCCAGCCATATCACATGCTGAAGTTCTCCACATTAGAAACTGGAATTTGAAAAAGAAAACAGTACAAATGTAGGGTTCTTCTGTTAGACTTGACTAAGAGACTGGTGTAAATTCAGACAGGCAACCTCTCCCCTTGAGTGACACTGGAAGTAAAGTGTCATTATCAACAGAACAATCTGAGCTTTTGCTCCCAATTCAAATATTTTCTCTTCTTTGGATAGTCTTCCCTGCAGAACACTTTTTTTCTCCCTCTCTCCTAACAGAAAAGAGTTTACAAACAAGGAGTAGAGCTACTCAATGACATGTACAATTTGAGTCACCACTACTGACATACGCCATAAAAATTAGCAGCAGTTTCCCAGCAACACAGTGCCTCAAACAGAAGCAACTTTATTACAGCAAAAAGGAGTCAGATTCTGCCACTTTGAAGAACAAGCTTGTATACAACATTCCACCTAACACCCAGCAGTTAATTATTGATTATTGATGAGTGGGTTGATAAAACAATGCTTTATTTACTATGATGCACTAAAAACAGTAACACAGAACATATTGATGCACACAAATAATTTCTCTTCTGGAGAAACAACTCATGAATGCAAAGAAGATGAAAATAAAATAAAATAAAATAAAATAAAATAATAATAAAATAATAAAATAAGCGCTACAGTGGGGTTAAGAGCTAATCAAATGTTTTTTGAAAACTGAGATAGGGTCTATTTCCTTTACAGTAATGGCACTGTTC
>NW_011176540.1:0-2047 GCF_000146605.3 Meleagris gallopavo
CCCTCCAGTGTTTCTTCAGGCAGAGTCAGGGAGAATTCTTCAGAGACTGTGTTATCTAAGGAAGGGAAAAGCCAGAAATTTACTCACTAGAAAAATTATCTCACTCAATCGAGACAACCCGAAGGGGACCCCATGAGACTGAGTATGAAATTCAGTCACATAAGCTGAGATCTGAAAATATTTGCCTCATAAAGAAATGTTGCCAGGCAGAAGATAGATATGAAGAAACTACAGTTGTTCTCTCAGGTATGGCACAGGTGCTTGTTCTTGGACAAATTCCCCCCACCTCTGGGTACCTGCAGTAGCTCCATCCCTTCCATCCTGATAGCAGTCAGTGAACTATGTTCCATACCTGTAGCACAGAGAAAGGCATTTTGGGTCTTCTCTTGTAGTATGCCTCCTGGCTGCAGGTGGAGAAAGAGTAGTTCAGAAGGTAGGAATGGAAGTCTCCATGCCTCTGTAGGCCTGTCTGTTTCCAAGAAAGATCTAAACTTCCTCTTGCTAATAGCTTCATGGGAGAACACACTGTCCCCAGGTATTCTCCATCATTGATCTGACTAACCTTCACAATCAAAGGTTTTATCACTGTGTCTGTCTTTCCTTGCAGCGGTGTCACAGCAACCCTGTTATCACACAGATTATGCGAATCTTCTGCCACACTGCTCACAGTGACATTCACTTTGCCTGCAAGAAGCACAAGAGTGCATCACTGAGCACTTGCAGCAGAGTTCTGTACATACAGGTGATGGGACCAGACAAAGGGGCAGGCAAATGTCACACCTCCTCCCACTAGCTACCATACATCCCTCTGCTTAACCTCACCCAGTCTAGTGGCTGTCACATTCCACGCAAAGATTTTTGCTTCGTTGGCACGGAGGCAGCTGGTGAACTGGCAGCCTGGACAGGCATCCACCTTTAGTTCTGGAGTCTCTATGAGGGTGGTGTGCACCTGAGTGTGTTGAGGCGTACAAACATACATTGTCACAGAATTAGCATCAGGCACTGATCAAAGGAACTAAATCATGAGTCACAAAAGATGAGACTGTTCTTTGTGTCCTAGATACCAGTATATAACTAATAGCTTGCCTTTAGGCTCGTACTCTTGCTCTAAAATAGGATATGGGACTGGGAAATACTCACTTGGATACAGTCCTTGAGGTAGTTGAAGACGATGGCTTTCAGGCTGAAAATCTCTCCTTGGATCACAGAGTATGGCAGAGAAAGGTCTACAAAGAAAGGCTGGAAGACTCTAAGTGTAGCTAAATGAGAAAGCCCAAAGCCACTATCAGCAACACAGAAGATATTGGCATTCCATTCTGTAATAGTGTCAGGTACAGTAACTTGGAGAGATGCTTGACCTTCACCACTACAGCAGAAAGAGAGAGAGAACTTGATTAGAAGTAGTCAGAAGTTTCCAAAGATCTCTGAAAAAGGCAGGCAGAGGCTATTACCAACCTGACAGAGACCAAATCCCAAATCCAAGTTTCTGGGAAATATGTCCGTGGTTTGGGCTTCTCTGTGTCAGCTGACTGAGGTACAAGATTGGCATGAATAACATAACTGTCTGCAGAAAAGCAAGTAATACATCAGAAAACAGTATAAGTCACAACAGGTGAAATTACTTCTTCATTCATAGGCAATCTAGCACAAACCATAAATTATCTGTGTATACAGGGTTAGCTTTTCAGTATGTCACAGAGCCTGTATCTTTAGGGAAAACGATTTTAGGGAGAGAGAGGTGAATGGATTTTGGTCTGAGGCACAGACTGACAAACCCAGCAAATTATGGTGTGGAATATGAAGGAGACAGAATACTTAATTGGAGTCACACCATTTTAAGAAATCTGTGAATATAATTGTGGAGACAAGCTACATTTTCTGTGAAGACTACAGAACCCAAGGACAGCTAATAAGGGACATAGATTTGAGCTTTTAACTATTATTGATTAACTGGGTTACCTAGACTGGACACAAACATAATTTCTTTCATACACATAAAAAAGAGAAACACAGCAGGGTAGAAGTCAGATATCTCAGCAGCAGCCTG
>NW_011176541.1:0-2050 GCF_000146605.3 Meleagris gallopavo
ACACTTTCTCTCCCTCATTTGTGTTGGTGAGGCTACCTGCATACTCACTGAACCTTCAGCCTTTCTCACAGGACACAATCCGAAGTCCTGTGCAGGGCTTCTGTGGAGATCAGGTTCTCCTTTATCCCAGGATACATCCCATGAGCCTACTTTGTGAACTGCTGATTCACAGAGCCAGCACAGGCAGACTGCAGGAAGTAAAACAAGCTGCTTTATCACATCATGCCTACTTTGTTCTATTTTCATGCCAGCCACATCCCTTGGATGGATACTTTCTCTGCATGGTCATCTAGTACAGGAAAATATATTTGATGCAGACATCAGCTCCAACAAGAAAAAATCTGGTAGGTATGAAACCCATAATATGTGTATTTTAGCGTCTTCCTTGGTAGCTTATGATTTAAATCTGGTTGTATCTGCTGCCATTCCAGGTCACCCTAACTAGACTCCCACTACTCAGTCTACTCACCCAATAGAATACAAATCCCATAGCCAGGTTTTTGTGAAATACTTGTGCACTTTCTCTTCAGCTGAAGAAACAGGTGAAAACATAGTGGGCTGATAGGTAGATGTCATCAGATATCCTGCTGGAAATAACAAACACCCAGCTACCACAAAGTTCTCAGGCCCTGATTTAGAGTAGAGGGCCTCCATACTAGCTCAGACTGCAAGTCATCCAGTCAGGTCATGGGAAGTACTGTGGTGGAACTGAAGATGCTAGCCCAAATTTTACAACCTCTTGTCTTACTTGATACAATAGAGCCTCTTTGTGCCTTAACTGTGTTCATAGGCACCACAGGAAGGGCAAATATTCCCTCATCTCAAAAGTTAGACCTGAGATCCGCTTAACTCATTAACATTTCAGAACCAGAAGCCATAAGTCCCAGACAGCCTAATAAGCATAACAGGTTTAAAGTCAGAGAAGTGTCTCTTCTCCATGTACAATTACAGGAAGTACTGCCTCTTAGCTCAAATTCAGGACTGCTTTCACCTTTTCTATGTCCATGTGAGAAGAAATAGTTGTAAGGTGCTTACTGTTAGATTCCTTATGGGGCCGAGCAAACATCAACATGGGACTGGAAGTGAACATCCCTTTTTCCTTCATCATAGTTGTTGACTGATTAGTTAGACACAGTCTTGGTTTCCTGATATTGATGTTGGACATAATTTTCAATCCCATTTCCTGTAGGAAAAAAAAAAAAAAGAACTGAAGCACTAGATTCTTCTCCTATCTTCTTTGCCCTTTATCCTGTGCCTTATTCTCCCCTTATGCATAGGAACTCAGCTATCCTCTGGCTTGGATTTAGGAGAGAGTCATTCAGATCCTCAGAAGTGAGCAAACAAGGTCTTCCATGTAAATTCATCAGGCCAAGGTAGAAAAGTTTCTTCTTTTTCAAATGCATGGTTATTTAGGCACTGTGCCTTCTCAGCTTGCAAAGTGAAATTCCTACCAGATTAATCTTGGGCAACCCAGGTTGCTCATGAGATGGAGATTACACATACTATGTGAAATGCAATTGAAGTAACCAATAATACTTGGCATCCTGCCAATCATGCAATAAAAATGCAGTAATCGCATAACAATTTCCCCTTGGCCAGCAATTTAAAGTAGTTTATTCAAAGAACAAATGGATCATAAGTGCCTAAACGGACCTTGTTTCCTCTACTATCTGTGATGATGTTTCTACATTATTGATGAAATCAGAAGGCCATACTTTCCTCAATTTGTGAATTACAAATCAACTATTTTTACCCTGAATGCTGTAAACACATCAGGCTGATCAGAATTTTGGAACCTGCATGAATTGTCATCTTCAGACACTTGATGAGGATACCCGGAGTTATAAATAGACGGAAAGAGCGCATAAATCTAGGAAAGCAAGAAAAACAAAAGAAAAATATCAGCACAAATAATACTTGGCATTCACTTTGTCTAGTATATCCAAGGCCAGTTTGCTCCTGGCTATCATGCTTCAATGTATGTCAGAAAAAACTGGCTCAAAGATATCCTTCTCTGGTTCTTCTCCAATAAAGCCAGCACAGTCTGCTA
>NW_011176543.1:0-1840 GCF_000146605.3 Meleagris gallopavo
AAAAAAAAAAAAAAAGAACTAAAGACAATGCTTAAATTGTCACATAGCTTCCAAAGTGCTTCTTCATTTGCTGCACGTTTCCAGCTTTTTCCCCCTTTGTAAGCGTTTTATGATCATTTCAGTGTGTTTTGGTTGGTTATCTATACAGAAAATAAAAAAGCCACCAAGAAGTAAGTTCCCTACAGAAATGTGTGAACTTGGCCTGACTTCTTAACAAGGGGTATTCATCACGGGGCATTAGTTTAGAAGTGGATTGCAAATGGCAACATGAACTACATGCAAGTGCTAGCAGAGCTGGAAGACCAACAGAAAGTATTTTATTCATGGTAGTGAGCAAACATAATTGTGAACATGTAGGCATTTACACATGCTTACTACAATCTACCCATTTTGAAATATTGTAGAAGGCATGAGGAATGTGTACTCTGCCTGCGGAAGCACACCAGTGGCATTCAGAGTTAATTAAACTGGGAGGGAAGAGTGACTGCGCGCTTCCTTCCCCTGTTAATCTCTCCTTAAATCACTCAGAGCAGTACTTCGAGCCCCGCAGACCCATTTTCCATGTAAGATTTCCATAGGTAGCATCTCTCAGGACGTGATGTTGCAGAGATGCTCACACTGAGGCCTCTTATGTTTTGGAAACAAAGCATAGCTTAGAAATGTAAATATCACTGGCTCTCATGGTGTGTAATAACATATTTAGAAACTGCATAGTAGTACACAGAAAAGAATTGCGACTTTTTGCCTTTGTTGTGGTTGGAAATGTGTAGCTGAGACATTCCCTCACGTCACTTCTGTTTTCTTTCTTCTGCCCATCTTCTGAGTGGTTTTTGATCTTTGCTGTATCTGTATCTGTATCTGTATCTGTAATTTATGTAAGCCGCTATTACACTTATTGTGCATCATTTAGGAAAAAATCATGTGGGTTTTTTTAATAACAGAACTTTCTTGATGCTTGTATTGTACTAAAAAAGTTGCAAAAAGCTTCAGATCTCCCTCCTCTAACTTTCACTGTAATGTCTTGGAAGGAGACCTAAGTATATAAGAAGTACTGTAAGAATCCCAGTAGTTGTTGTGATACCATTTCTGGTAGACAGACAGGTCTTCAAGCTTTCTCCTCCTCTCATTTCTTCTGTCATATTCAGTCATCATTTCAGTTTAATTTTTAAAAATTATTTTTTCTGCAAGAAAATGAATACAAAGAGCAAAGAGAGCAGGAATATAACAAATTGAACCATCTGTTGAGTCTTGCCATTAGGCAAGCAGCTCTCAGGTTATGTAGGAAAGAGACGTGTATCAGCTCATATGGATTTAGGAGGTTGCTACAGCTCCAGCAGCCCACTGTTAGTTACTCAGATTTTACAGCTCACCACATATACATATATATATATATATAGTTTTCCAAGTTGCTGTATCGTTTTGGAAACATATATTCCTCCCCAGCTCCCAGCTTTTCACAGATTATTTGTTGCAGGCAAATGAAATGCTTTTAAAAGCAAGAAGAAGCATGATAACAGAGTAGAGTATAATAAGACAGGTGGAAAACTCAGACTAATTATCCTTTTAATATGTGGGGTTTGTTTTTTGTTTGTTTTGCTGTAATTTTGAGTAATCTGATTAATTTAAAATAAATTTACTGAAAAATCAAAAATCCTTTTGTTCAAGTTTGATGTCTTCACCAGTAAAGAACAGCAAGAAACACAAAACTGCGGAAATAGGAGTTTTCAACAGTAACTCTACCTGTAGTATTGAATAGTTAATACTATCGTAATATACTAATTATAGGAGGGGAGGAAAAGGGAGGGGAGAGGAGGGGAGAAGAAAGGAAGAGAGGGGAGGG
>NW_011176543.1:3435-3806 GCF_000146605.3 Meleagris gallopavo
GTTTACCCCCACCCCCTCCTTTTATTTTTTCTTTCCTTCCTTTTTTCCCGATATGTGATCGCTTTGCAAACAAGACAAGATGTTTCAGCGTTATAAATGCTGAAATTGTTCAGTTCGCACCTTCAAACCACGCATTGTGTCACTCCCAGAGAATGCTTTTTCCACCGAAGTAATAAGTGTCTGAGAATAGAACACAGTTGTTTCCCTCTGTACCTCCTGGACCCAAAATGTTCTAAGTTTCTCATAGCGATTAATCAGATCTATTTTCCCACCACTTTCCTGGATACAGGTATTGAAAATATCATCTATACTGTGAAAAAGAAAATAAAATTTAAAATAAATAAATAAATAAATAAACATTTTGAAAAAAA
>NW_011176546.1:0-1647 GCF_000146605.3 Meleagris gallopavo
ATCCTCTCCTCTCCTCTCCTCTCCTCTCCTCTCCTCTCCTCTCCTCTCCTCTCCTCTCCCTTCCCTCTTCCCCTCCCCCTCCCCCTCCCTCTTCTTTCTTCTCGTTTCACTGCTACAAACCGTATAAGTCACTGTTTGTGTGCATCTTAGAAAATAGTTACTAATAAGCACACAGACAACATCTTCCCTGCAATATTTTGAATAGAATCAAGAAATTTTGATCTTGGTTATATTTCTGTGATAATTTCTAACCTACATGTGTGTGATGTTGTATCACATTGAATTGCTAAATGTTTCAGAAGTACTCAATTGACTTTTGGTCATCTACCTGAAAGACTTAATAACAATAAGAAAGCCTTTTCTACCTTTTCTGTTTCTCATTTCCTATTAGTGGTCTGTAAAATGGCATTTCCAGCAGTGCTTTTCTGGTTGCCATGAAAGCCTTGTTTGATTTATGATAAATGTTAATTGCCTTCATATAGCTTCCAGGCTGTCCAAATAAGTGCAGTTGGACAATAAATGCCACGCTCATTCAAGCACACTATGTTCAGAATATTATCTATTAAAGCCACTGTGGATTAAATGAAGCAGATAATATGTGATGAAATGTTTATTCTCTTCTTTTGGCTCACAAGACAAGTATGCATTACTACATTGCTAGATGTCTTGCCTGAAGGAAGAAAGTTCCTTTGCAATTGTATGGCTCTAATGCACTACTTTGTTTCCTTACACTGCCTCTACATTACTTTTTTGCTGATGGAACAGGAAGGCCAGTACAGCACTTACTTAGCCAGAGAAGAACTGCATTTTCTCAAGGCAAAATATTATTGTAACTGGCGGTGAATCAAACTGGAAAAACATTAAATTCAAATGAAAAATTCACTTTTAAATACTACTGCATTGTCCCTAAAACATGGAGTAGGTATCATCAGAGAATTTTCTGACCCATTGCTATGGAATAATAATCTATTACTACATTTAACTAAATACATTAAATATCCTTTCAGAACTGTGAAAACTCTTAATATGCTTTCATATCTTTTTTATTTTTTCAAACATTGTGTCTCTAGAGATTTGTCTTCAAATAAATCCATCACAGCAAAGCATCAGCAGTGACACCTCCCTACTGCACTCCATAATGAAAAATTATAGGCTGAGATAATCACAGCTTCCTCACCATGTAATTATCAACCTCCCCAAGGCAAACTCAGAGTCACTGTTTTACCTCATGATTCCCTATAAGGATTTCTTAGAATATTTTAATAATCAACGAGCTGAGGAACTGTCAGAATTTCTATATTTACATCTGCATCTGTGGCTGTTGTGTCTGCATCTCTGTGTAATTACATCCACTTACCCAACCTATCCCTATCCTTCTAACTCAAGTCATTCTCTAATGCTACGAAATTCTGAGAATTCAGTGGTAGATGCAAAATTGACAAGAATGTGAATGAGAGAAGGTAATACAGAGAATGTCATTTATTTATAATGAAGAGATCAAGACCAGCTCCTTTTTTAATCTCAGTTATCTCTGGAAATATGCACGTTCAAAGGAAATCATGGGATTTCAGTAGCTGAATATTGTGTCACTACTAATATCAAATGAGAAATGCAGAATACTAAGGTCTTTAAAAAAAAAACCAACAT
>NW_011176547.1:0-1621 GCF_000146605.3 Meleagris gallopavo
AAAAAAAAAAAAAAAAAGCTGTAAAATGTGTATCTCAAATAAGTGAACTGTAAAAAAAACAATGGGTTGATAAAAAAGACTAAAATTACATCAAGAACAACAACAACAAAAAAAAACATTATAAATGAGGAAAACAGACATCTTTTGTCTATGGGGATGTTAAATCATCGCTTCTGTAAGTGTCCCTGGCTATCTAGCATTTAAATCTACAGCAAGCTTTTATCAGCATAGTACGTTTGTTCTAAACATTTGACATATTATAGAATGTAATCTAGATTGCATAATTCCACAAAGTCATAAACATATCCCCAAGACATGAAGTTATACAACAGAAGTTAAATATTATTAACATTGTCTAGCTTTGTTTTAAATGAGTTATTGATGGGGTAGCATTATTTAGTTTAGTACAGCTCTTCAAATTATTACCACAGTACCAAAGTTAAAAATTTACTTTGAAACATCTGTGTTAAAAAAATCTATTTTTCTTCAATTCCACTGAAACAAAATGAATTTCTCAACACTGTGATGTAAATTAATAAGGGTTTCCAGCACTGAAAATGATCTCAATTATACTTAGGGTGTAATTTGAGATAAACACTGTTTTGTTGCAAATTTGTCTAGATAAAACAGGTTCAGCACCACCATTAGCCTGTAGTACCACCTTCTATCCAGTTTGGCTTATAGAAAACAGATGTCTGCAAGAAAAAAGTGAGTTCCATTCATTACAGCTCCTTAAAGACTTTCTGTCAACATGAGACTCAGATCATTCTTAGAAACAACATACAGGAAAATTTCAAATATTGCATCATGCTTTGGAATTATTGGCAAACCAAGAAACATAATCGTATATTTCTACAAAAACATTTTATTGAACAAACTACTTGCAAGAAGTGGATCATAAAACTTCATTGTAAGCCATCATAGTGAATTAACTACTAGATAAAAATCATAAGAGGACTCATAAATAAGCTAGTTGAATGAAGAAAATTAATTTCCTACCTCAACTTTTTGAAGTCCCAGTCCTGTTAAAAAAAGAGAAAATATAGCAGTTTTCTGAGAAGGAACCATTTGTTTAGCAAATGTTTCACTTACAGCAACCCAACAAATTTGAGAATAAGAAAAAATTAGATCAATTAAAAGCTTTCCCTTATATCAATAGAATGAAGGAAAAGATACAGTAAACATATTCCTGCACATAGTCTCAATCTGCAATAACTTTGTAACTTATTAAAGCGTTTTTGATGGCACCTGCCACACACAGAATGAGGCATATTTTTTCCACCAGTGGGAAAAGAACATAGGAAAATCTGTGATCCTGTTTAAAATATACACATTTCAATCTAAACATACTTCAATATGGTCAGCTGCCTGTAGTTTTATTCCTGTCACTAAAACAATTAATGATCTTCAATTCCAAGATTCTTTGAATTCTGATATTATTTTGGACCTTATTTCTACTGTTATGCTCATTGTACAGTAAGCATTTTGCAAATACTATGCCAGTTGGAAAAATTAGAAGCAATAATCAGGAAAGAGAAATTGTAAAATATAATTTTTAGCAATATTTTTGGAGGTTAAATTTATTTACTATGAAGTACAATTTCATGAGGGTTTTTTTTTT
>NW_011176548.1:0-1583 GCF_000146605.3 Meleagris gallopavo
AAAAAAAAAAAAGAAGAAAAAAAAGAAAAAAAAGAATTAAAGATCACTGATGTTAGTGGAATTCTTCAGTGGTTTCCATAGTTTCTGGACCAGTTTTAATATCCTGAAAATTCTCTAAAGTGGAGTTCATACATGGACAGTTCATACTGTCCACATGGATAGGAAGCTAGAATATTAAATCAGTTCTTTGTGTTCAGTGGTAGTTCTATCTTTCAAAGAAACTTCATATATTTTCAATTAAGAACAGTCTATATACATTTTGGATTCAAATGGAAAGATTCTATGTTTTTTCTTCTATTTTTTTAAACAGACTTGTTCTTTAACTGATCTTACATTCTAAATATATGCAAGATCTGTTACTGCAATTTAATACTTTCAGGATAAAAATAAGAAAATGACAAATATTTTGTTTGCTCTGACAGTGTAAACTAGTTTATGCTGCATTACATAGTTTATGAATATGTATGAATAATGAACTGTGGTAAGACAATGGATGCATTTAAATGTGGAAGAGGAAATAGAACTGTATATGATGCACAGCCAAATTATTGTAGCCAGATGCTACCAAATATCAGCTTCCAGAGCTGATCAAAGTCCATCGTTATTGTTGCATGAGATAATTCATCTTGTCTTTCTGAGGATTTTCAATAGGAAGAAATGGCTAGGGAAGGAGGATCACCTAAGGAAATGAGAGAAAAGGTAGTCTGTCATCAAAGGAAAGGTGTCATTTACACCTCAAAAGCTTATAATTTAATAACTGTGCCTCTGGATGGTTCTATGCTCTGTTCCCCAAATGGAGTTACTTGTGCTAATGCATATACTTATAAGTTTGCATATTTGTACTTAGTTACTGTATTCTACATGTTTCAGACTCTAATTTTGAGGTGTATATATATATTTTTCATTCACAACAGTGAGAATTGAATTTATGTCACGCTGTATAGAAATGAGAAACTGGAAGAAGACCAGGGCATAAAAATACTGGCTTGAGAAATTAACAGCTTTATGGTGAGAAGCTGCCCAGAGAAACTGTGAGTGCCTCATTTCTGCAGATGCTTAAGGCTGCATTGGATGGGGCCCTGGGCAGCCTGATCTAGCACCTGATCTGGTAGGTGATAACCCTGTCCATGGCAGGAGGATTGGAACTAAATGATCTTTGAGGTCCCTTCCAATCCAAGCTATTCTTTGATTCTGTTATTTGAAGTATAAACTGCCACCATACCTCCTCCGCCACTCCTTGGCTCTACTTGGCACGTCTCCATTTCTTGTTTTCTGACAGTTCCTCTCACCACAGGCTTTCTCTGATAACCTATACTTAGGAAGTGTCAGATTATAATATCAGATTAATGTTCTTGTTTGTTTACGATGTTAACTTTTACCCCATATTCACTGTTTTTTGGAGTCAAGCTACTAAAGATGGAGCCTGCTGGCACCATGAAGAAGAACTCAAACATTCCTTGCATCTGCGTTTATGTGAATGTGATGCTGTTATGCTACAGCAGACTGTAGTAGGGAAAGTCACTTTTCTAATAAAATAAAAAAAAAAAATCTCTTTCTGTCTTCTGTTGTTTTTTGGTTTTTTT
>NW_011176551.1:0-1444 GCF_000146605.3 Meleagris gallopavo
ACCCCCATCCCCATCCCCATCCCTCCCCCTCCTCGGAAGCTGGGACCCTGCAGGATCCCCCCTACCTGCCCGAAGAGGATGGAGATGTTTGCCAGGGACCTGCAGGCATGTGGGTGATCTTAGGATGAGGTGGCATGCGGGGGGGAGCCGGACATTGGGGGTGATAGAGCTGTGACGTGGGGGGGTGACATGGGAGGGTGACACCGACCTCTGCACCGTCTGTGAGGCCACCAGGAACGACATGAGGTCACCAGGAGAGAGCTGATCCCCGGCCATCAGCGATCCGCCCACAAAGATGGTCCCCAGCACAATGCCTGTGGGAGCATGCTGCTTGTGGGGCCTGCCCCACAATAGGCCCTGCCACCCCAATAGGTCCTGATTCCCCCAATAGGTTCTGCTCCCCAAAAAAGGTCCTGTCCCCCAGAAAAGGTCCTCAACCCCTCGAGAGGTCCTGACACCCCCAATAGGCCCTGCCACCCCAATAGGTTCTGACGCCCCCAATACGTCTTGGCTCCCAATAGGCCCCACCCCCCTACCCAATAGGTCCTGTAACCCTAATAGGCCTTGATCCCCCCAATAGGTTCTGCCCCCCAAAAAGATCCTCAACTCCTCAAGAGCTCCTGATCCCCTCAATAGGACCTGCCACCTCAATATGTCCTGCCCCCCCAAAACGTCTGCCACCCCAATATGCCCCACGCCCTCAATAGTTTCTGCTCCCTCAGTAGTTCCTGGCCCCCCAATAGGTTTTGGCCCCCAATAGGTCAGGCCCCCCCAGTACGTCCTGACACTCCTAATAGACCCTGCCACCCCAATATGTCCTGCCACCCCAATAGGTTCTGCCACCCCCAAAACGTCCTGACCCCACCAATAGTTCTTGGCCCCCAATAGGTCATGCTCCCTCAATAGGCACTGCCCCCCAAAAAGGTCCTCAACCCTTCAAGAGGTCCTGATCCCCCCAATATATCATGCCCCCCCAATAGGTCCTGACCCCCCCCAATAGGCCCTGCCACCCCAATAAGTTCTACCTCCCAAAAAAGTCCTCACTCCCTCATTAGGTTCTGCACCCCCAGTAGGTCCTCACCCCCTCAATAGGATCTCCTACCCCAATAGGCTCTGCCCCTCCAATAGGTCCTGACCCCCCCAATAGGTTCTGTCACCCCAAAAAGGTCCTGACCCCCCCAGTAGTTCTTGGCCCCCAATAGGTCCTGACCCCCCCAGTAGGCCCTGCCCCCTCCATGGGTCCCACATCCCTGCAATGGTTCAGCTCCCCCCCACCTCCTGCTCCCCCCCCACTGACCGTTCAGTGCCAGGTTTGACAGCCCCTGGAAGGCAGCGATTCCCAGCCCCAGCCGTTGGCTCATCCTGCTGGAGCGCTCAGCCTCGGCGCAGTACAGCCTGCGGGCAGACGGGGGGGGATGGTGGCACGGAGGGGGAGAAAGGGGGG
>NW_011176552.1:0-1421 GCF_000146605.3 Meleagris gallopavo
AAAAGAATAAAACAATAACAATAAAATGGAAGATTTGCTCTCCCTAATGGGAAACGCGCCTGATCATCGAGTAATGATTATTTTCAAGGTATTTCTGGTTCACCTTCGTTTTCAGTGGGTTTAAAGGTATCCTGATGAGGACTGAAAGAAAGCATTCTGAAAACCACCCCTCCTCCTCCCGCAGCCGGTGCCCTCCGCACAGCCCGTGCAAAAATCCTCGCCCCCAGCATCTCTGCGGGACGGCCCGTCGTACAGCACCGCACCGCATTGCTGCTCGCTGAGAGCCACGCCCGAGAAAAGAGATTTGGGCCATTTAAACGAAATGCCGTCATCAGAGCTCGGGGGCTGCCAGCTGCGCGGGGAGGATACGGCCGGAGCAGCCGGGATGGAGATTTTCTTTTAAAAAGGGCAGAAAACAGCGATCGTTAAATAAGCAGAGGTGTGGGGAGATACATGAGAGATGCCTTTACGTGGGCACAGAACTATGGAAATATCGCTAGCAGGTATTAAACCTGAATATCTATATTTTCAGGTTAAAAACATTTACTTTGTTTTTAGAAATAGAGTCACTGCGCTCAGCCAAAGGAGTTCTCTCCGCACGGCGCGGGGATGTGGGAGCTTTCAGAGGGCGCTGCCAGTTTTTATGTTCCGTTTTGTTGGTGGTGGTGGTGATTTTGTTTGTTTGTTTTGTTTTTAAAGCAGCTTCTATTTCCAATTGCCTCCCTCCACGCGTTCACTTTGCCACCTCGGAGGAAATCGTCCTCCCGTTAATATCAACGATGGGACAAACATTCGGCAAATATCAGTCGTGCAGACACACAGCCCGACCCGCCGCTGGAACACATGGAGCGCTGCAAAGGGAGAACTGTGCCTGCGTTCACTGTAGGCTAATAGATGTGAGTTAATCAGCTGAGCTGCTGGGAATCTGCAGCAATGCATACCCCAGTTTTTCCCTGAATATTAACACATTGAGAATGATGAGGCAAACTTCGTAAAGCAAACAACGCAAAGCAAAGTACCGCGGAAAGAGAGGGAAGCTGCTCTATGTAGATTAATGCATCTCAGAAAAGCCTGCTCTCGTGCTTTAGGTCCCACATTTGCTCCCTCGGTATTCCCACTGCTGAGCCGCTGTGCAATGGCTCTGCCCTCTGCTCGCGATGACAGCCCTCTCTCTCTCTGCAGCACGGATTTTCCCGGATTACGAACACACCTGCTATTTTCCCTGCGTCTGTTGTCAGCACGGATTGATGCCAGAAATCTCAGAAAGCAGGAAAGCTCTCCTAAAACATACAATATGTGGGTATCTCATTTGGGGTCTTTTTGTTGTTGGATCTTTTTTAGTGGCTATATATTTGCGGGTCTGATTTCTGTAGCCGTTTGGGCAGGTGTCGTTTTTTGGTTCTGTTTCTAAATAAAAATAA
>NW_011176553.1:0-1375 GCF_000146605.3 Meleagris gallopavo
CTTGCCAGCGCTCCCCCGCCGCCGTCCTTGAGTACGCCACTGCCATCAACGCCGTATACGACGATTGCCGCGCAGCGTATGAAAGCATGGCAACAACAGCTACAGGTCATGCAATTGACCTCGAAATGATTTTTGATGCTTGGCCGGTTAATTTGAAGCCGTAACAGTATTTTGATGACTATTGTGCTTCATTATTTGTCGGAAGCATGGGAGGCTTGATTCCTTCGATCAACATTTTTTCTACCTCTGCGTTGATTGATAGAGTGGATTTATTGACGGTTATTTTCGATTGACCTTCAATAAGTGTTGAAATTTCTTTGGAGATTTTGATTGCTGATTTCTCTATGTTTGGCCTAATTTCTGAAGTATTTATCCCTTCTTCTTCTAGTCTTTTTGTAAGCCCCAAAAGAGAATCAATTGCTTCAACCTTCATTGGAATACTGGAGATTTTTCCTTCTGTTGTAAAATTCCTATAAACAAAAGAAGCTGTGGATTTTATCGCTTCGGCCATGAATTCTGTGACCTTTGTGTTCCCGAATAATAATGCCCAAAGACTCCCAGATTCGACTTTTTGAATTCTTAGAGGACTATCTATTTCAGATACGTTGAACAAGTTGCATAGCTCGGAGTAGATCGTCTGTAATGCGATTAATCGGTTGGCGAAGCTCTTTAATGAAAATTGCTCTGGCAATATAATTGATATTGCGCTCTCGCTATTGTTCGGGATTTCTTCTGGCACTAAGGTGGATCGAACTGACGCAAGCAAATCAAACGTAGTATTTAGTTCAAGTTCAAGCTGTCGCGCAGAAAAGACGAGTTTATATGCGATGGTTGGTACTTTGGTTGAAAGATAAGATCCATACAATTCAGCAAATTTCTCAGCATCATCCTGCAATTTTTTAAAACGATCATGCTTTGATGACCATTTACTATTTATCTTTTCCAGGGTGCCTATAAACTGATCGAATCCTTGGAAGAATTTGCGGATATTAATTTGTGAAGTAAGATCTGAGGATCCTATAAATAAGTTGTGAATATTATTTCCAATTTGTGGTAATTTATTCCCGCCCATTGCTAATGCTTCAAGCTGTGGAAATATATTTTCCAGATAGTTGGAGAATAAAGTAATGGATTTGGTGAATGGCTCTGCGTTTTTTATTTGATTGAAAAAATCGTCGATGGCTTGAGATAGTTCAAGTGCATTCATATGTTGTGAATTTGATTCGTGGCGATAATGGGCGTTTAAATATTCTACCAAAAAGATTGTAATGAAATATACGTGATTTTCTAAGGACTTCCATTGGCATGTTGTCTCTAGGCTGCGCCGGAGAGATTGGGGATTTTTCCTAAGGCAGTCCTCAGCGCGTGGTCGGGC
>NW_011176556.1:0-1326 GCF_000146605.3 Meleagris gallopavo
CTCCTGGCCAGCAGGACTGTCTGTCAGTGCAGCCTGCCTGTCATGGGGCATCTCGACAGGAAAAGCCCGTTCCTGCCACATGCGCATCCAGTGCGCTGGAGTGAGCAGCCTCTCCATTCCCGTGCCGGATGGTCATAGCAGAACTCTGGAGGTTCCCAGGCAACTCCAGTGTTAATTACATCCAAGTGGAGCAGCCGAGTTTGCTTTGGCAGGCTTTGTAGGGGAGCTGGGAGGCAACTCTTTTCCCTTTTCTTTTCCTTCTGACGGGCGCTCTCCTTTGTCTTCCTTCCCAGGCTGTTCAGGCGATGATCAATCAAGTACTGGAGAAGCTGGAAGAAAGCCCATTTGAGACGCCTAATTACGCCACCAAAACTTCAGGTGCCGTTAAGCTGTAGAAACAAACAGACCACCAGATGGTGGTTCCAAAGGGCGTCTTGTCCAATTTGACAGGATGGGCATTTGGGCAGGGTAGGGGAGAAGGGGTGAGAAGTGAATGGCCACTTTGTGCCCTGAGAATGTGCTTGCTGAGAGAGCCTTCAGTGGGCTGGAGCACATCCGAAAAGCACTACTCCTACTTGGTGTTGTTTCTCACGTGATTGCTCAGCTGGCTGTCAGTTTATGTGGCCCCTTAGGGTAGTGGAGCGAGTCCCTGCATTGTGTTGCAGAGGGATATGGCAAGTAAGAACGAGGGGAATGTCACTGTTGGGGATGTATGGCTGCTTAGAAACTCTTTTGAAGAGGACCGTGCCAAGGCAGCCGGCATTTCTGTGCAGCTGTTCATGTGGAAAACAGAGTCAGCAGCCCTTGATTCCTCCTGGCCTTGCTTGACCATTGTGCCCGTGTTTTAATTTGCAGGCGCCACTATTGTTCGTTCCAAGACTTCTCCCTCCTGGATTGGAAGTGGGAAGGTCTTCTGGGGGTCGTTGCTGGTGACACCTTATATGAGGCCTCCTGAGATTATTCTTGAGGTAAGAACGCTGTGAAACAGAGGAAGAATGGCGCGGGGCAGAGGGGGCCAAATGCCCTGCTGAGGGTGTCCTTTACCCTTGTCTTCACCCCTTCTTGCGAGGACCTACTCCCCTCTTGTGTATCCCGGCAGAGAATTTCTTCTGCCAGACTGCCCCAAGTCCTCTGTGGAAGCTTCTGCCGGGCTAGCTTGCTTGTCTTGCCGCCCATTGTGGAACTGGCTGGCTGGTATTGAAGGGAAACCCGTAAGGTGCCACGAGAGATCTGGGCTGCGAGAATTAAGAGCTGGGGCTCTTAATGAACCCAAGAGGGCACGGAGGGCGTGCACTGCAGGAGGGCCCCATGTTGTGTTTGCCAGCC
>NW_011176557.1:0-1293 GCF_000146605.3 Meleagris gallopavo
CTTTTGAGATAGCTAGGTGCCGCATCCGGGACGTCATGTGCCCTTTTTGCGGATAGCACTACTGAGCGGCGCTTGACTGGCGCTGGCCGATCGCGAACGGTCATCCAGATCAAAGCCGCAAAGCCGTCGGATAGGACCCAAAGCTTAATATCGCCGATATTAATTTGCACCTCACGGAGCGCTCATGACAATCATCGACTACCTCACGGCCATTCTTGTCTTCGTCACGTCAATCTATTCGTATTTGACCTACAAGATGGCTAAAGCTAGCGAAGCTTCGGTTCAGGCCGTGCGCGAGCAATCAGAGGCAATGCTTAGGCCGTACGTCAGCGTTTCCCCATATGTGAGGCCGCATACGACAGTTTTGTACCTGCGTATTGAGAATATGGGACGGACCGACGCTGAGAATCTACGACTGTCTATGGACAAGGACTTCTTTCAATTCGGGAAATCAAAGCAACCAGATCACAACCTTCGTACTAAAGCGGCGTTTGCCGAAACAATACAAAGTCTGCCACCTAGTGGATCGCTCGTATTCGCGTTGGCTCAAGGCTTCGTCATCTTTGCTCCTGATGCAGATGCCAACGTCGTTCCGCAGCAATTTTCCGTTACGGCCACCTACAGCTTCGCTAGGAAGCAGGTAACTGAAACCCACCGTATTGACCTCCGTCCCTATATCGGCAGCGAAGGAGAACGTGATCCGATTGTTGACGAACTCGAAAAGCTTCGAAAAGTCGTCGAAACGTGGAATTGATGCCTAACGAGTTGTTAGAAGCGGGCGTGCAGTCGCCCTGCGTTGTTTAATTCCAATGTTGAGGACCGTTTCTTTCTAAGGCCATCGGCCGCTTCTGGCCGAAGCCGGGCGTAGCTACTTGTGGGCGCAGCACCGCAAAGCTGACCTTCGGGGCTGCACCTTGAGCGTCCGGTTTAGGACAAGCCGTCAACGGGTGCGGGCCGTCGTCAATCCGCCAGAAGCGGGGGCTGGTGAATGGCCGCTATCGGGCCTCGAATGGCGCGCGAAGGACTCTAACGAATTCTACGAAATCAAAAGCGTTCCTTCGCGCCGACATCTTTTCGAACCCTGACAGCCTTTAATGTACAGGGTTTGGGCAGCCATGGAGTCATGTCAATGCCCTTTTCGTCCCACCAAGCATCAACAACTTTCTGCGCGGTTTTATCAACGGTCACGCCCATAGTGCGGAAGATGCCTGCGAAACCCGACGGCATAACCCACTTAATTCGTGTATAAAAATATTTGCGGGCAGCCCAGTAGCATTTGAACTGCGCCCATGA
>NW_011176559.1:0-1284 GCF_000146605.3 Meleagris gallopavo
ATGCAGCCCAGGATGCTGTTGGCCTTCCAGGCTGTGAGCGCACACTGCTGGCTCATACAGAACTTTTTGTCCATCAGAACCCCCATGTCCTTCTCTTAGGGCTGCTCTGAAAGAGCTATTCTCCCAGTCTGTACACATATCTGGTATTGCCCCAACCCAAGTACAGCACCTTGCCCTTAGACTTACTGAACTTTGTTAAGTTCACATGGGCCCACTTCTCAAGTTTGTCCAGGTCCCTCTGGACGGTATCCTTTCCTTCCATTTTATCAGCTGCCCCCCCCAAGTTGGTGTAATCCACAGACATGCTAATCCCACTGTATATGTCATTGGTAATGATGTTGAAGGTCCTAAGATGGACCCCCTGACGGACACCACTCGTCACTGGCTCCCACCTGGACATAATGCTGCCACCCAGCCACTTCCTTACCCACCACATAGTCCACGCTTCAAATCCATATCTTGGGAAAGACTGGGGAAATCCTGGGAAGATTTTGGGCAGTTGGACGAGTGGATCTGAGAGCAGGATTGGCAGCCGTCACTGGCTTTGGGCTCTTGTGTGGTGGCGTTAGTGGTGGCACTTTGACTTCTTTGGCTTAACCCTGTTGTTTACTCCAGGTGCATGAACCCATGAGAAAGGGAGAAGTCCTCAGGTGGCAGCATCCTCCCCAGCAAGTTCTGTTCTAGCTGTCTGCCTTACCTCCGCTCTGGAGCCAGTGCCTGTGAAGAATGACCTCACGGGGTGCTGGGACGGCTCTCTCAAGGAAGAACTACAGGCTGAGCACTGGGCCAGAGAAGTCCAAGGTTGCAGGTATGGGCTGAGCATGTTTTTATGAGCGGGACCGCTGTGGATCAGGGTGAGCAGCCCTGGCCTCACCTGAGGTCATCTGCATTCCAGTTGCGCTTATCTTGCTGACAAGAGGCAGAGAGGGATTGAAACAGTAAATCTCTGTGCTGAGGTGAGGTTTTGGGAGGGCCTTTCCTTGCTGTATGAAAGACTCCACCAGCAGCTCAGGTCACAGTGCCCTTTCTTCAGCGATGTGGGGCTGGAGAGCATGGAGTTGCTTGTCTTTGTCTCATCTGACTCGGGGTAGATGGCTTCTCAGGTTCTGAGATCAGTCTTTTCCTTGGAAATGTCGGTACCTGGTAAGCAGTCCATTTTCTCTTGGACTGACCAGTCCATCAGAATCGTGCTTGTAAGATCACAGATCTGGGATTTGAGGGCTCTGTGGTACCCAGAGCTTTGTGACACAAGGGATAGCTTTGCACAATGAAAGCTTGTGTGAG
>NW_011176560.1:0-1284 GCF_000146605.3 Meleagris gallopavo
ATGCAGCCCAGGATGCTGTTGGCCTTCCAGGCTGTGAGCGCACACTGCTGGCTCATACAGAACTTTTTGTCCATCAGAACCCCCATGTCCTTCTCTTAGGGCTGCTCTGAAAGAGCTATTCTCCCAGTCTGTACACATATCTGGTATTGCCCCAACCCAAGTACAGCACCTTGCCCTTAGACTTACTGAACTTTGTTAAGTTCACATGGGCCCACTTCTCAAGTTTGTCCAGGTCCCTCTGGACGGTATCCTTTCCTTCCATTTTATCAGCTGCCCCCCCCAAGTTGGTGTAATCCACAGACATGCTAATCCCACTGTATATGTCATTGGTAATGATGTTGAAGGTCCTAAGATGGACCCCCTGACGGACACCACTCGTCACTGGCTCCCACCTGGACATAATGCTGCCAACCAGCCACTTCCTTACCCACCACATAGTTCACGCTTCAAATCCATATCTTGGGAAAGACTGGGGAAATCCTGGGAAGATTTTGGGCAGTTGGACGAGTGGATCTGAGAGCAGGATTGGCAGCCGTCACTGGCTTTGGGCTCTTGTGTGGTGGCGTTAGTGGTGGCACTTTGACTTCTTTGGCTTAACCCTGTTGTTTACTCCAGGTGCATGAACCCATGAGAAAGGGAGAAGTCCTCAGGTGGCAGCATCCTCCCCAGCAAGTTCTGTTCTAGCTGTCTGCCTTACCTCCGCTCTGGAGCCAGTGCCTGTGAAGAATGACCTCACGGGGTGCTGGGACGGCTCTCTCAAGGAAGAACTACAGGCTGAGCACTGGGCCAGAGAAGTCCAAGGTTGCAGGTATGGGCTGAGCATGTTTTTATGAGCGGGACCGCTGTGGATCAGGGTGAGCAGCCCTGGCCTCACCTGAGGTCATCTGCATTCCAGTTGCGCTTATCTTGCTGACAAGAGGCAGAGAGGGATTGAAACAGTAAATCTCTGTGCTGAGGTGAGGTTTTGGGAGGGCCTTTCCTTGCTGTATGAAAGACTCCACCAGCAGCTCAGGTCACAGTGCCCTTTCTTCAGCGATGTGGGGCTGGAGAGCATGGAGTTGCTTGTCTTTGTCTCATCTGACTCGGGGTAGATGGCTTCTCAGGTTCTGAGATCAGTCTTTTCCTTGGAAATGTCGGTACCTGGTAAGCAGTCCATTTTCTCTTGGACTGACCAGTCCATCAGAATCGTGCTTGTAAGATCACAGATCTGGGATTTGAGGGCTCTGTGGTACCCAGAGCTTTGTGACACAAGGGATAGCTTTGCACAATGAAAGCTTGTGTGAG
>NW_011176562.1:0-1234 GCF_000146605.3 Meleagris gallopavo
AAAAAGAAAAAGAAAAAGAAAAAGAAAAAAAAGAAGCTTAAGCTTTTCCCATGTTTATAGGCAGTGTTACGCTATGGAAAAGCTGATGACACTTCCAATTTTCTTTGTCAGAGAAAGGTAAGTAAGAAAGTAAGTAAGTAAATAAATAAATCTTACACTACATATCCTGATAACTGTGTTGTTCGTGAGTTTTACAGTGTTATGTTCTTACAGAGCACTGAAAAATTTACAGCTAATAACCATGTATTCTTTGTAGCAGTTATCTTTAACTAATGGGCATGGAAAAAAGAGACTTCCGAAGCTCAAACTGAGCTGTGAGATCGTGCCCTTGTGAGAGTTCCTGCTGCCCATGTCTCATCTTCATTGCCCACAAAGACAGAAATAACAAGCTACATTCCCAAAGGTTCTGTACATATTTTCCTTCTGTAGCAACTTTAAGAGAGCCTGGACTTCAACAGCACAGCTCCTAGAAGTACATGTCCCTCTGTAGCTCCCAATCTTTCCATGCATATTGTGCTTTAAACTCACCGTCTACAAGGCCTACTGCCTGGCACAGCATAGAAGTTTGATCTTCCATGTGATGTCAGGATTCGCACTGCGTGTCCACATGTTTGTCACATAGCTCTGGTTACAGCCCTCCGGTACTATGATATTATGGAGGTCAGTGGAATTAGTCTCTATAAGGGACGCAGCTCTCAGTTGAGATTTCCAATATACAACAGCAGCCCGCCAGGAGCTGCTGAGTCAGGGACAAAGCTGCTGAGACACTGTGTCATCGAAATGTGTTTGGGGGCACAAGGCTTGTTATCTGCCAGTGGCAGATGAATGCAGGCACGTTCAGATATTGCATTAAGTTAGTTGGTTATAAGGAAGGGAGAAGAATGATGCTCCAGAGTTATAGGTCCGCTAGAATTGAAGTTTGGATAGTGTGCATTCAGAAATAATTTTATTTTCCAGTAATGACAATATGCAATATCAAGTAAGAAATGAAATTGAAGAATTGATCTTATTCTTCAAATACAGGATGGCTTCAATATTAAAATTAACATATAAATTTAGCATCAATCTTATTCCCCCACTCACGTCCACATAAAGAATCAATCACAGAAACAGTATTCCGGGAGAATCAAAATCGTTTTTCAAACGTGTCAGCACGAACGCGAGGCGAACCTGTTCACCGAACGTCCGACAGACGTCGTGGAAGTGGCCCCGGGGCCCCAAGGAGGGCACGTCG
>NW_011176563.1:0-1234 GCF_000146605.3 Meleagris gallopavo
GCTGAGAGACCTGGGGCTGTTCAGCCTGGGGAAGCAAAGGCTGAGAGAAGATCTGATCAATGATTATCAATACCTGAAGTGCAGGCGGCAATTTGATGAGGCCAGACTCTCTTCAGTGATAGGTCAAGGAGCAATGGCTACAAACTGGAACATAGGAAGATCCACGCAAACGTGTGGAAGAACTTTCCTGCGAGTGATGGAGCACTGGAACAGGCTGCCAGAGAGGTTGTGGAGTCTCCTTCTAAGCAGAGATTCAAGACCTGGCTGGACGCCGACCCGGGCAACCTTTTGTAGGGAACCTGTGTTACCAGGGGCTTGGACTCGATCATCTCTAAAAGTCCCTTCCAGAACCCATGCTTCTGTGATTCTATACCAGCATGCTAGACCTACTGCACCAATAACAGAAATCCCTTATGTGCTAAGGATGAGCATGGATAAATAAAAATTTTACGCTTAACACACCTTACAAAAACAACCCATTTCTGGACTGTGCTTCCTTACAGTTGTGCTGTGATAAATGATGCAACTTTCACAGAACTACAGATTTAGCACAAACACAGTTTCAGACCTTCAGAAAGCATACGTCAGTCCTTCTTCACACGCTACACTCATTTCCTGCAGCTACGCTGCAAGACTCTACTCTGCTGCACAGCAGCCTGAAGGCCTAGCCACACGCCCAGATTACCTTCCAGCCTAGATAACCCAGAAGTTGGCAGCTGCAAACCAAAGAAGGATGAGAACCCGAGTGCTGCCACACGCAATATCACAGCTCAAACTTCTGGGATCCAAAAAACTGCTGAGTGGAATTCGCCACTTGGAGTCTGAACGTTAGGTTTCTCCACGCAGAATCTTCTTCCTCTGCGCTTCAGTTAGTACACTGAAAGATTTGTGTGCGTGCATATTACTGTCAAGATGGACTTCTATACTGACCCTGCCTTTAAGCAAGAAAGGAACACTTTCAACGGAGGATAAGCATTTATCTAGGCATCAGCTCTCACTGTTGAAAACAACACAGCTTTAAAAGTCAGTTTACGTGACTCATCGGAACAACTCTGAATCCTGGTCAGATTTAAATACACTTCACAAAATACAGCGACTTATTAGCATACAACTTTGGCCCTTGCAGCACTCGCGTATATTACAACTACACGTTTTAAACGCGTTCACACAGAGATCATTTACACGAGCTCGTCTGATTTCTGAGGCTTCCTTCTGTGAAGTAGTTGTAACCAAC
>NW_011176564.1:0-1214 GCF_000146605.3 Meleagris gallopavo
AAAAAAAAAAGGTATTAGTGCAGGCCTGCTGGCTCCTGCCAAACTGCACTTTTACTGTCCCTGCCGGTACAGGGTTTATGGCTGTCATTTCACTCCAGTTTTACTGTTGTTTTTGCCTTTATTGTTAAGTTTCCCCTTGCCTCCAGTTGCCTGTGATTGAATCGATGGGGGGGGGAGGTGGAGATAAGAGAAGGAGGAGGAGAAAGGGAAAGATGAAGGCTCTGTAGTTCCTGGGGAAAGGGAACGGCCCAAGCCCCTCTGTTTCTATCTGAAAGACACCATCAGTCACTTAGCATGAAAAGTAATTACAAAAATTTAAGCAGATGCTGAACACCCTCGTGCCCTGCAGCAATCAGCTCCCTGCTAAGGACAGCCTGGTATGCCAAGAGAATGAAAACCAAAACCCCAAATCCACCCAGAACTGCTCTTGGCACAGCACCCAGCTTATGCTGGGCAGCCAAGAGCATTGCTGGGTGTCTGGGCTCTGGGAACACAGCCCCACGTAATCTTACTTGTTACACACCTGAAAGGGGCAGTGATTGAGCTGCAACACCCTGCGGTGACCATGTGGGCAGTAAGCAGCGAGTTGCCCCATCACCCCAAATTTCCTGGTGCTGAGGACATACTGCCCCACCACAAAGCGCCCTCATAAATAACCCCCTGCTGCTTTTTAACCCTCTCCACCCCATTTTCAAGTTCCCCCAAGGATCAGGGATGTTCAAAAAGCAACTGGCAGATTGCAGCTGCTTCTGCTGCGTGTCAGTAACAGTAGGACTCATCCCAGCTCCTTAGAAATGCTGGCACGGGAGAACAGAAATGAAGCTCTTGTCCCTGCCAGCACCTGAATCCCCCTCATCCCCCAGCCTGGATCAGCCATCGCATCGGGGACTTCACAGTGATTATGATAGAACCTGCAGGACAGCAAGGGCACCGCTATGATTTGTGCTGTCTAAATGTTAATCAGAATAATAATGCCTATTGAGACAGCTGTTTTAAAAGGCTGTGATGTCGGAGTAAAAATTCCAATAAAACTCTATTAGCCCTTCCTCGTTACACTAATGGTGCCTGCTGCTAAAAGCCCCCCGCTATAGACACCCGTATTAATGGGCTTATTACAGGAAATAAAATCCAAGCCTGAACATTACAGTGAAGCTTGATTAATTCAGCAAGGTAATCTTTTCCTTTTCCTTTTTTCCTTTTTTTTTTTCCTCCCC
>NW_011176565.1:0-1160 GCF_000146605.3 Meleagris gallopavo
AAGGGGAAGAGGAAAAGGGGAAGGGAAGGGAGGAGGGAAGGAGAAGTGAAAGGGGAAGAGGAAGAAAAGGGGAAGAAGAGGGGAAGAGGAAGAGAAGAGGAAGGGAAAGAGGAAGGGGAAGGGAAAGGGGAAGTGGAATGGAAGGGGAAGTGGGAAGGGGAAGTGAAAGTGAAAGCAAAAGGAGAAGCGGAAGTGAGATGGGAAGAGGAAGAGGACATACCGAAATGCTGCTGGCGTCACCATCCCGTTCGGCCCTCACTTCCACGTTGCCCAGATGCAAGATGGCGGCCAGGAGGCGGAAGATGGTGGCCTGCTGGGCTTCCGGAACTCCTATGGGGACATGGCGGCCTCTCTGTACCTCCATAGGGCGCAACTCTATGGTTGTGGAGGACTTCCAGGCATGGGGAGTCCAAAATGGAGTCCTCCAAGCAACCCCTGTGCCCACTCTATCACCTTGTGTGCCACATCTCTATGGTTCCGGAGGACCTCCTGGGATAGGGAGCCCAAAATGGAGTCCTCCAAGAGGAGAGTGGCCACTCTATCCCCACACGACGTGCAACTCTATGGTTGTGGAGGACCTCCACAAGTAGACATCCCTAAAAGTGAGTCCTCCAAGCAGGTCCTGGCAGGGAAAACCCCCCCCTTACCCAAGATGCTGAAGGCATTCTGGGTCTTTTCCATCTCTTCGGCGTCATCCACCCCATCAATGGCGGCCTCCCCTCCTTGGGAGGTGTAAAAGAAACCCTCAGAACCTTCTAGAAAAAGAAAAGAAGCAACAGGCTGAAGGCTAAGCCCCCATCCAAGATGGCGGCGCCCTTGGGGGGGGGCACCCATGGGTGCTGCTCACCCAATGCCAGGCTTTGGAAGGGGGAGAGGTGGGCACAGGCGCAAAGCTGGTAGATGTGGTACTTGCGCTCCTTCTCGGCCTACGGAGGGGGGGAAAAAGTGGGTTATTATAGGATGGCAGCACCCATGGGTGCCCCTGGGCTCGACGCTTGGGTGCTTGTTGAGAGCAGCTGTGGGTGGAGGCGACCTGAGGTCGGGGAATGTGGGGGCCAGGGGGCGGGAATGGGTGGCGATGGGGGAATATGGGAGGGGGTGGGCACCCATGTGAGCAGGGATGGGGCATCCATAGGACTGGGGTGCACCCATGGGTGCAG
>NW_011176570.1:0-1118 GCF_000146605.3 Meleagris gallopavo
ATCTGATTACTTACCCAGATTTTCTATTTTTTTTTTCTTAGAATGTTTGCAGATTCAAACATTCTAAGAAAAAAAAACAAATTACTGGACAATAGGTCCAGTAATTTCTTTTACATTATGTGGCAGTCCTCATCATGGTGCAATTTTTCTGTAGTCACTAGTTGCTCTTGCAGGAGTTGATGTTGGGTTTCTGTAATTTCTAGTTTTTGGTGCACAAAACTTATGCATACTGTGCTGTCATGGCAACTAAGCCTTTAGTAAGTATAGTGTTTAAACTGATCTCTTTTCAAATGGATATTTGAGAACTATTTTTTGTAATTGATAATATTAGCATCCTTAGTGAAAAAGACAGCATGTAGGCCAAATATATTTTCACTGTTACAGAAGCTGTGTACAAAATATGTTGCAAAAATTTAATGAAGGAATAAGGTTGACTGTAAAAGTGATCATAACTTTCAGCAGACTTTACTGATGAGACTTTATTGAATGTTGAATTGAAACAAGATTTTTAATTTTTTGAAGTTGGTAATAGCATACGTGTGGTAAATTATAAGGAAATTTGTTTTGCCAGTTCACATTTAATAATTAATTAATAGAGCTTCAGGGTCTTAAACGTATTTGAGCTCATTCATGACTTCTGATAATCAATTCAGTAGTATGACATTCAGTAGTATGAATGTATTAGGATACACTTGCAGCCTTATAGATAGAATGAATTTGCTTTGGAAGAATAGTTTAAGATAAACACATCTTTATTTAAGATGTTGTTTAGCATTTAAACTTCTGCTGCAAACCAAACAAGATATGACCTATATGACATGGTAATTTGACGTGTGAAAGACTCGAGAAAATTAGGAATATTATATTATATATTATTTTATCAAAAAGTCCCTGAACTGTCACCAAAGGAAAAAGTCATAGATTTCCTCAGTGGAAATCTTCTTACCTGGTCAGAGATGGCCATAGCTGAGAAGATCTTTTCTTAAACATTTTCTGCATCAATACTATCTCCATCTTTTTGGTAGCAGGTCTTGCAGCTTGCTGCATTCCTGCAAATGAAGACATCATGTTCTGAAATGTTAACAGGCTCTCTAATCAGGATGTTTAAAAAATAAAAA
>NW_011176572.1:0-1000 GCF_000146605.3 Meleagris gallopavo
TTCTGTTTTGTTTTTTGTGTTTTTTTTTTTTTTTTTCAGACTGTGCAATCTTAGGTAACTAGAATTACAGTCCTTCATGAAAAATCCTCAGTTAATTCTTTATATTAAAGTGCTGGTGAGAAATCAAATAACTTATGTGAGGAGTAGTATCAAAGAAGTTACAAAACTACAGCTATATTTACTCCAACAAGCTACAGCTGGTAAGAGCTGCCAATTGCTCTAAGAAATGAGAAATCAGTGGTAGTATGCAAGATTTATGTAGTGCCCTGGTGAAAATACACAGGGATATTAAACTACTTGATCTACTTAATTTTTCTGGATCAGAAGGAAGATAATAAAGGAAGCATTCCCTTTTGATATTTTTAAAATATGGACTAGTTTGCTCAGAAGTACTGGAGTCTGTACTGGCAGTTGCAAGAAATTTCCACTCAGCAGGAGTATCTACATTTGGAAATTGTGTATTCATCTTTTTTTCTTTAATTTTTAAAGCTCCTAACATTCCTACAAGACTTCATATTTTCAGCACCCTTTTATGATTTGAAGAAATATGCTTTTCTCTCATGTTCGCCAAAATTGTTTTAATGGAAACAAAAATCTTCATATTATAGAATTAAATATTTGAGTATCTGAAACAGAAAAATAAGTATAAATCGTTTATGGAGGTGTTCTGGTATATTTAGCCATGAAAATATTATTTAATGAGGCTTAGAAAGGTATCATATGATAGTTTCTGCTTCCAAAAATAGTTTTTTAGTTTTTTTTTAATGATAAATTTGTGTTGCGATGTTTTCTGACATTATTTGATGTATCTAAGATACATACTGATTATTTCATGTGCAAAATCTTCACACAATTACTGTCTTCCCTTTCATCTGTACTGTCTTACACATGTACTTCTTGCCTTCCCACCTACGAGTTATTATGATATTATCTATCAGGCAATATTTTGAAACCTTTTACAGATGGTTTGTTAAAATAAAATAAAATAAAATAAAATAAA
>NW_011176573.1:0-966 GCF_000146605.3 Meleagris gallopavo
CTGCAGGTCGACTCTAGAGGATCTGACTTTGACGAACTGCATTACAGAGGCCTGAGGTGTGAATTCACCTACAATTCCAAAATAACTGCCAGTCACAAATCACACTTGAGATAACCACTTGCTGGGTCATGTTTTTATTTAACAACTGTGATTTTATGTGGAAGTGCGAAATACAAATCAGTATTTATGCGAAGGTGAACAAAGCCCATCCTTAAGACACAGGTGCTGTTTCGCATTTAGTGCCCAGGCAACGCAGAGCTCCAGGGACCAGTGGCTTTCACAGGAGTGCTGCTGACAGACGGCTAGGAATTGGCCAGAGCCATCTTTTGATGTGTGCTACGAGGCCTACACGATCCCATCTACAGCACAGTTCTGAGGTGACGCGGGACCAACAGGGGTGATTCTCTCCGCAACAACGGCGGCTTTGAGTCCTTCTTCGACTACAGCGTCGGCCTCTTCCAAGCGTCCCTTTCGCGGCTCCTGCAACGCTGCTCAGACACACGTTTAAGCGAGGGGACCGTACCCCGCATCCAACTCAGTGCTCGGGACGCAGCTTCCCCCAGCACGGCCCTCCCTCGGGGCTGGGCTGCGCGGGGCGGGCGGAAGGACGGCACCGCCCCCATCTCCGCCGAGCCCCACGCAGGGTAGCACCGCCTCCTCCTCCTCGGGACCGCCCGCTCGGGCGGCGTCGCGTTCGTCCGGCTGGAGAGCGGACTGTGGCTGTGCGTCGTCCCACAGCTGCTCGTCCAGCTCCGCGAGCTCCCGGCAGCACCGCAGATGCTGCAGGACGCGGCGGTGCTTCTCCTGCAGCCGCTCCAGCTGTACCCTCATGGTCTCCATTTCCCTGCCCTTTCCTTTCTCTGGCTCATGGGGGCCGGGCCCCAGCAGAGCTTGGCGGAAGAGGCACCGGTTCTCGCGGCGCAGGCGGCGGTTCTCCAGGCGCAGCCGCGCGTTCTCCAGGCGCAG
>NW_011176575.1:0-881 GCF_000146605.3 Meleagris gallopavo
AAAAAAAAAAAGAAGCATTGGGAAAAACATCTTAAAATATGAAAAACATTTTATAACATGCATGGCTAATTCACAATCTACCAAGCAGAATCTTACCAAAATTTCCAGAATAATTTACCTTTGGGCTGGGAACAGGCAAGAAAAAATCAGGGCAGTTCTTCAAATGTTTGTTCTCACTGATCTCACCTCCCTGTGGAAGCATGGGAGGGGGTAATGAAAGATAGATGAGCACTGTGCTCTCATCGTGGAGGAGATCTCAGTCTCCTGAAAAATGTTCACAGCAGAGATACCGAGTACTTCTGAGTTGAGTAAAACTTCCAAGTTCAGTGCAGAAATATGCTGCTCCAAAAGTAATGCTTCCTATTTGTTTCCATGGAGTCTACAACAGCTAAAAATAACAATATATGATAGAGAATATTTTCAGCTGCAAAACATTTTTTTTTTTTTCAACATAGTCATCACCATTCACTGTGCATTTTCACCAGCAATCACAAGAGCTGCGTGCTGTGCTGGCAACAATCTGCACCCACTGTCATGCTGAAACACACCGCCCAACACCTCACTGTGCTCACACCCACTGTTTGGTCTCCAGAAACATCCAACAAGTGTCGATGAATGTCTGTGGGTGTCACTTTTTCCCCATGGAGGAATTCATTGGTACACCTTGTCTTCATCCGCACTTTCATGTCAGACACCATTCAGTCACACTGCCCCTCTGCTGCCATCTGTCAATGGCAACAACAAGTAATGGGATACTGGTGAAAGGGTTCACCCTCTACTGTCATACCACCATCTGCCTTTGATGTCATGGTTCAACATAATAAAATAGAAAGCATTACTTTCAGAGCAGCCTTTGTACAGTCCTAATGATAGCTGTCTGA
>NW_011176576.1:0-869 GCF_000146605.3 Meleagris gallopavo
AAAAGACAAAAGAATACAGGAAAAAAAAAAAAAAAAATAGTAGAGTTTATATGACCCTAAATGAGTGGAACTTCTTTTTTGTTTCTTCTTTAACAGTACTATTTCATACTATAACATAGGAAATCAAGGAAAAATTAATTAATAAGGGTAAGTTTCAAAAATAATAAATGATATGCCCTGACACTGACTTGTGGTTACCCAGAGTTTAACCATGTTTCTTAAAGTGGAATCACTTTAGATTTCTTAACTAATCCCTTTTGTTATGGAGCAAGCATAGCAGGATACTGAGAGAGGGTTGGGGAGGGGGGGAGAGAGCTGGTCTTGTATAAAATGATTCTAACTTGAAAACCCTTTCTAGTCCAAAATATCCTAAGATTTGCTTACTATGACTTTGTGCACATTTAAACACTTAAATTGTCATTTTAAGGTTTTCTGTTTTTCAAACATAGCTGTATTGTTTCTTTCCTTTTTTTGGTATGTCATTAATGAATGGATTATGATGGTCAGTTTGTAATGCCGTGAATGAAAGATTTAGGACCACTAATCTTAAGAACACTGCTTGGCGCCAGTAGACAAACAATGCACTCCCCAACTTGTTATCTCAGCCATACTAAGCTTTCACTTCTTACCTGCTTTCAAAGACTGTCAATTCACCAATGTAGTCCAGCAAGTAGGGGGCACAATCTTCTCAAGAAGGTGTTTTGTGTTTCAATTTTTTTTGTGTGTGTATTACTTGAAGTTTGTCTATTCTGTAGCAAAGCTGAACTGAAATGTTTACATTTCCAAAACCTAAATTGATACCAGAAAATAATTCTTCTTCTGTCAAGCCTTTGCAATAAAACACAGCTTTTTTTTTTTTTTTTCTTTAA
>NW_011176579.1:0-813 GCF_000146605.3 Meleagris gallopavo
CGCCACCCTGGCCATCATCCAGAGCGGCACCGCCAAGAAGGGTGACGTACTGGGCATTGCGCGCATCGCCGGCATCATGGCCGCCAAGAAAACCAGTGACCTGATACCGCTGTGCCATCCGCTGGCGTTGACGCGGGTGGCAGTGGATTTCGAACTGTTGCTAGATGTATCCTCCGTTCGTTGCGTGGCTACTGTGGAAACGGTGGGGCCTACCGGGGTCGAAATGGAGGCCCTGACCGCTGTGCAGGTCGCGCTGCTCACGGTCTATGACATGTGCAAGGCGGTGGACAAAGCTATGGTTATTGAGGGGGTGAAGGTGATGGAGAAGTGGGGGGGGAAGTCGGGGAATTTTGTGGCTTAACGCACCGGTTGTTGCTCCCAAGCATTTTCAGAATCCGTCGAGAGGTGCGAATGCTTTCACTTCGGCGGTCTGATTGTCGATCAGGGCCACCCAGGCAGTGCTGAGAAAGCTGGTGACAGGCAGCCAGGCGAGTGACGCTTCAGAAAGGCCACTGTCACGCACGGCTTTTTCGATCAGTGCCTTTTGACTGGGATGCTTGTTGCGTAGCGCCTCCATTTTCTGCGCTCTTTTCAGCGCGTCTGGTTTGTTTTTTTCGTAAGGCTGCCACCAGTCCGGGCGCATTGACGGATCAAGGCCGCCCAGAGACATGTCTAGGCTGTCGATGTACTCCTTGTTGTTATGGGGTGCGCGTGTGCCGATGATGCGTGGGCCGGCCCAGGGTAGAGCATGCAGGCCGCCTTGTTCCAGGTGCAGGCTTTTGCTGTCTACATCAGCAACGGTGACCACCCGAA
>NW_011176580.1:0-809 GCF_000146605.3 Meleagris gallopavo
CCAGCCCACGGCGGTAATGCAAGCCAACCAAGCCATGGCAACGATCGACAGCGCCCTCGCGTCGCTGCGATCAGGCTCGCGCCTTTCTGTGGATAGCTCGGCACTGACCGAGGCGATAGCTGCGGCCCAATCCAGCATCACAGAGGCCTCGTTCGCCTCAGTGCAGGACTATGAGCGAGCCCAGCTGGCCCTCGCCATCAAGCTCAGCGAAATCAGCGACACCGGAGGCAAGCAGCTCACCGATGCCCAGCGCACCGCCGAAGGCATTGAGCGGCAAATCACGCAGAACGACAAGGCGCTGGACTTCTGGCGCAAGCAGATCGATGGCACCAACAAAAACATCGACGCCACGCTGAGCGTGGACCAGGCAATCCGGCGCATTGAAGCCCTGCTCACGCCCGATACGGCACTTGGCGGGGGAGGTACAGGAGGAAGCAAGACGCCGACGCCGGATTGGGGTGGTGGTGGCGGTGGATTTGCTCCAGCAAACAGCGGCAAGTACAAGACGCCAACGGCGGTGCTCTCAGGCGGCATGGTGGTCTATGACTATGCCGGCGACGACTACACGAAGCGTCTGGACGCGCTCGCACCGACGTTCCAGAAATGGTCGGGCACTGGTGATTTTGCTGGCCTTGCAGCGGATTTCCAGAAAGCGGGCGGGACTGCACAAGACCTGGCATATCTGTATGGCTACTCCCTCAACGATGTGAATGCGGCCATTGATCGCGCCGGAATTCCGCGTTTTGAGTTCGGTGGCCTTCACCTCGGAGGCGCGCGGCTCGTCGGCGAGCGTGGCCCCGAGTTGGAAG
>NW_011176582.1:0-821 GCF_000146605.3 Meleagris gallopavo
AAAAAAAGCCCTCAGCCGCTAAAACATTTTATAGTAGTGGCAGTGGTTCAAATCAACCAGAAAGCAACTCGATGGGTGAATTATAGAGTCTCAAAGTTACAAATTACACGTCTCAGGCGCAAACAAGTTGGCACTGTCCCTCAAAGACACTGATCAACTGAAAGTTGGGAAAATGCCACGAAAGCAGACTGTGGACGTCTCACTGCATGCTACCTCTCTGTCAAGTTCCTCGATCAGCGTCACGTTTCCAAAGCTTCCGTCAACAGAAAAGTAGCGCCTGGATCCAGCCTTGTAGGTCAGGCCGTACATCATGGGATCTCCTTCCGGATCAGTTCCATTCAGACTATATGCGCGGGCACCTGAAAAAGCCACCACCGAGCACTTCCCTGTGGTTACGTCAGCAGTGAATATTTCACCAGCCTGCTTCTTAGGGACTTAGCCAACCTGCAGGACGCAAAGCTTCTGCGAATCAAACCTATGGCAAAGTACAGGCACATAGGCAGTTCGGTGGTTCCGACTGCCACCTTTTACCCTGATGATTAAACTGAATTCATCGGTGCCGTTTTCCCTCAGCTAGGGGCCTTTCCTGTGCAACTGTACCATTTGCACCACGGCGTCTACACAGATAACAAATTTCTGACTATCAACCCAGGTGAGTCTGAAGTGATGCTGCTGTAAGACCAGGAGACAATCCTGGCAGCAGCAGTGTCATGGTTTCATGATTTTTGGTTATCAGTATTCCACATCATAACATCATGTAATGCACTGGGGATTTGACTGCTGATGCTCAAGTTCCAGGTGCCTGTCCAGAGGAGAAGAAC
>NW_011176587.1:0-729 GCF_000146605.3 Meleagris gallopavo
AAAAAAAAAAAAGTTAGCTCTATGGACAGCAGGTCTCCATCAGAAAGATGTGGCTCTTACTCTTCACCAGCTTGCTCTTCAGTCCCTCTTAATGGGCTGATGGCAAGGATTTCAGTCGGCCCTACAGAATGTCTTAAATTGATGTGTTTTCTACGGTGCCTAACTTTTTGTCCCTGGAACGTTCTGATGCACGTTCACCCCTTCAGGAATCTCAGAGAACTAACTTCTGCTTTCTTCTTGCTATGGGGTGATAGCTGAGCTGCGAGAAATAAAGCCATCACCAGTGTCTGTACTGAAACCGGTCCATCTTCTCTACACAAACTACTGAAATCGTTCTCCTGAAGAATGGTTTGGCCATTCCTCACTCAAGTGCCATTTCTTACTCCAATCCTTCCCAAAAGAGCATCTCTCTTCAGCAGCTGATGTCGTTCAGTCAGAGCTTACAAAGCTACCAACCAACTCCTGCCTTCGGTGAGGAATGAAATGCTCTTCTTTGGAACTTCTTTAGCATGCTTCAGTGTAAAGCTGCTTACATTTGACCTCACTTGGCAGTCACAAGAACCAGAGCCTTGTAATCAGCGAGGTAGCTGCATTTGACATAACATTAAACGACACGTTTTCTCATGAACAGGTTACCTCTCCCTAAGTGCCTGAGTTGCAGATCAGCCCTTCGGAGCTGTTACGTGCTTGGAACATAAGGCTTGCGATTAACAAGTTTGGGAACAACTA
>NW_011176588.1:0-729 GCF_000146605.3 Meleagris gallopavo
CAAAGGTGTATTTACATCAGTGGCCTGAGAAGGAAGGCTGTGGAACCATATTTTCATTTTCCTGTTATTATTTTTTTTAATATTCTTGTTCCCTTTCACCAGAAAAGAGTTGAGGGAGTGAAAGAATTTGGTTTAACCAGGTTAAGAAAGTGCTTCATAGAATCACGTAAGATTGTATTGATGTATATCTCATTTGGTCAGTGTGGTGTTGTGTGTAGATGCTCTGTGAACATTGTCTTGTTCTTGTTCTTACAGCATAGCGTATAGCAAGAATTACAAAACTATTTTATACAGCGTAAACATAGTTATCCATTTTGATCTCTATATGACATTTCCATGCAGTTTTCTTCCTTCTGAATGCTTTTGATGAGCTACTGGTCAGGTATATGCTGAGGTTTTACAGCTCAGCTGGACTGTGCCATACATCTCATGACCATAAGCCTTATTCATGAGTACTAAAAGCATGAAGTGACAATGCTCAGTTTTCTCTTGAGGATGGATGAGGCCACGCTCTTCTTGGTGGTGTGTAACAAATAGGACAAGGAGTAATGGCCTAAAACTTGAACATCGAAGTTTCAAACAAACATGCAGAAGAACTTTATGGTAAGGGTGATGGAGCACTGGAACAGGTTGCCCAGAGAGGTTATGGGGTCTCCTTCTATGGAAATACTCAAGTCCTGTCTGGACACCTACCTGTGCAAACTATTGTACAGTATCTACTTTAGCAAG
>NW_011176590.1:0-716 GCF_000146605.3 Meleagris gallopavo
AAAAGACCAGTATCCTATCTAGTACATAAGCATAAAGACAGTGTCACTGTGAACCACTGCCATCTGTAGCTTCACTTAATCTACTGATGCAGTGTCATAGCTAAAACTGTGAAAAAGGAAACTATCCTGTGAATAATGAAATGCTACAGAGTACATTGCTGTCCCATTTTGCAAGGAAGATGTGCAGAAAAGATGAATGGTTTAACTGTGACTCATAGTTAAATAGTCCATGGCTGCAATTACATGTAATTATCACTTCTGTGAAACAGAGGTTTCTCACCTCTGGGTTTGGACAAAGTATCAAGGACTTCTGATTAACAATCTGCCATCTTTTCAATGCTGTGCAAAGCCCAGGAAGTAAAAAGGGCAGTCAGATTAACCTTCATTAACCTTGTATGCTTAAGGTTGCAGCTCCTATATAAATAGAATATCAAGATAAATTACTGGAAGTCAGTGTTCTGCCAGAAAAACAGTATCAACCTTTTTTGCAGGCATACAGCTTTAACTGTTGTAAAGTATGTTAACTCTATGTGCTATATTGTAAGTTTATGTCCCTCAAGCAGATGGCACTCTAATTACTCATAGTTGTAATAGACTTTTTCTCTCCACCCATCATGCAACCTCCTAAGAAAAGCTAAAGTCAGATAAACTTAGGGATCAAAGCAATATCTTAAGATTGCTTTTGTTTGGTGACCTAACTATGGCAGACTCCTCTA
>NW_011176593.1:0-658 GCF_000146605.3 Meleagris gallopavo
AAAAAAAAAAAAAAAGTTCACAGAATACTGCTTTTCATTTTTTATTCATGTGTTTAAGGCTTGCTGAGCCTCTTCATTTCTAACTTCACAAGGTTAATGTTGTAGGAATTCTAATGCTACAAATAGGTGTGTGGTTTTTTTCAGCTGAAATTTGTTAATGTTGTGGTTATATAATTATTTGTTGTAGGATTTACAAACATATTGTGATTTTCCTGATATCATTGATGTGAGCATTAAACAAGCAAGTCAAGAAGGTTCCAGTGAGAGGAGAATTGTCACCATTCACAAACAAGACAGCAAGAATCTGGTCTGTTTACATTTACTTGCCATTTTTGTTTTCTGTATAGATGTTGCTTTGAGCAGACAGTGGTGTTCATGATTTTATATGACAAATTATTAGCATGAGGTAAAACTGAAAGCATTTTTTGCAATATAAGAGGTGTATTAAAACACTGAAGATCTTGTGAGGGACTAATGGAGACAATTCTAGTTTAGGATGATTGCGGATAGATTGATTCTCCTTTGTTGGAGCCTGAAATCTGAGTCTGTGTTTCAGCAATCTAGCATACTGTTTGTATGAAGTCATGATTAAACTGGCTGACAGTGGCCAAAAAATTGAAAAGGGGTCAAAATATTCTGGAGAAATGATAATACTTTA
>NW_011176594.1:0-657 GCF_000146605.3 Meleagris gallopavo
AAAAAAAAATTACAGTAGTGCAAATGAAAAAACACAAATAAAACTTAAAAAAATAAAAAGTTACAGCTTTCAGATGTTCTCCCACACGTCTCCAACTCAAACATTTTACTATTTTTCAAACTGAAATTTTGCAGGACCTCTCAATCTCCCCTGTATTGGTTATAGACTTGTACTTTTATTTGGGGAAATAGACATTTTAAAATAACTAAATGCATCATTTTGGAAAAAATAAAAATAAAAAAAAATCCTGTTCTTGCACATGCTTAGCCACAACTTACCCAACCAAAAATGTCACATAGCTTTAAAATTGGAACATGTGGAAGTTGCACTGGGACATATAATAATAAGCCACAACACGGGTGTGCATTAGCAGATTGCTGGTATACTTCTTGAATGTAATGTGAGCCTGCAGACCAAAGGCTGAGAGATTTCAGGATCTTCAGAAGTGGCTTAACAGCACACTGCTGTACATCTTGACGTGATTAATCAGTCTTAAGTGCAGTTTACTGTTAACATATTTCATTGAACTCTTCAGAGTTTCATGTGCTGTATCTTTTCATTATGAACAATAAAGACCAACAGATGAATGATAGAAATTAACTAGCATTTTGAATACATTCTCTCCTTTTTTTTTTTTTTTTTAACCATTTTTCTTCT
>NW_011176595.1:0-647 GCF_000146605.3 Meleagris gallopavo
ATATCGTCGCTGTCGAAGACGTCGGCGCTGGAGCGCAACTCGTCCACGAAGGGGTCCCGTACAATTTTGAAGTGTTGGCGGGCCTGTGGGGTGATTCGGCTATGGCGAACGTACATATCGGAGTCCTCTTGGGTTTTGGCCTGCTGGCCGTGGGAACAAAGGGCACCCGTCGCGCTGCAACGCGGCGGGTGTACCCCCTCGAAAAGCGGATCAAATGCGGTCAGCACCTGGTCCTCTGTTGCGCCGCGAGCGCGCAGAAACTGCTCGATCAGCGGGCGCAATGTGGTTTCGTTGGTCCTGAATGACTTGGGCCATTTGTCGGCCTTGCAGATCAGGTTGATCGTTGCCCGCGAGACCCGGCAATGGCGTGCCAGGTCTGCCTGGGAAATCTGCAGCTGCGTCAAGGTGTCGTGCAGCTTGAGCATCGTGTGGTCGCTCATCGGGCCTCCTATACCGCCCGCAGGCCACCAGCAGCGCGCAGGGGCTGCGGCTCGGCATGGGCGGGGTTCTTGAACTGCTCAATCAGGGCCTGCACCTGTTCTTGAGGCACGCCACCAGCAAAGCGCTGCGTCATAAAGGCGTTTTCCTCGGCTGTGAGGTTGCGGCCCAGCTCGGCGCGGATGCGCAGCATCACGTCCACCGGATTC
>NW_011176597.1:0-645 GCF_000146605.3 Meleagris gallopavo
TTTTTTCTTCTTTTACCCAAAAATGCTGATCGGCTCCTGGCATTCTGATGGCTAATTATGCATCGGAGAGCTTCGACAGCTGCATTCATCATCATAAAATGTAATAATTAATGACATTCCAACAAAGAAAAATATGCAAATGAGAACTCATTAGCATTTTCATATTCAGCTTTGATAATGCTTTTGCTGACAAGGTTGTAATTAATGAAAATTCATGTCGCAGTCAGGAGATTGGATCGGTTTCATTCCGCTCACAATTCCCAAATGCTTGCATTATGGAAAATCGGCAGCTCTGCCAACTTTTCAGGGAAGAAAAAAACACACACACACACTAAAAGCACCAGATGCAAATTAATGGTAGGGAGCCTTTAACTCTTTAAAGTCCTGGCCCCCGTGCCCCCCTCCCCAGAGGTGAGGAAAGAAAAGCAGCGATCCCTCTGCAGAAGTTGGGCGCGCAACTTCGTGGTTGGTAACTCCGCTACAGAATGAACTGACCACTGTAAAACTTCTTTCCTCCCCCTCTCCGTCTCCCATTTTCACTGCACCTGACGGCCTCCGAGGAAGCCCAGCGCCTTGCCCGGCCGCTTCTCTACTCTCCCGCCCTCGCCTCGGTAACCCCACAACTGCTGGCGGTCGGAGCGCTCC
>NW_011176597.1:1565-3210 GCF_000146605.3 Meleagris gallopavo
CGGCTCAGCGCTGTGCCCTCTTTGCCCCCAGCCTCGCGCAGCCCCTCCGATTTTTGAGAACTTTTTGTAGCACGGTGAAAGCGAATGCGCGCTCCTGCCTAGAGCCGTTTGTGTTCTTTGCACAACCATTTCTTTAAAACGCGCCAGGGTTCCCTTTTCCTATCCTTTCCCTTTGTGCAGGCAGACTGCCCAAGCAGATGGTGTAATGTCACCTGTAAGCAATCTGAATAGATAGGTTCATTCCTACGTTTTGGAGAGCTTTTTATTCCCTTTCTGTGCGGCACAGCCATCACTGAGAGCCCGCTCAAGATGGTGCTGCTTTTTTGTTTCATGTGCAGAGCTTCCTGCTGCGATTGGTTCTCTTTATTTATTTATTTATTTTCACCCCCAAAGTCAGTCTGTCTTTTTGGGCTCAGCTCAAAATCTGCGACTTCGGAAACTTTCTTGGTAGCGTTGAGACAACAGCATAGGAAATCCTCGCCCAGTTTTAAATAAAATGTGTAAATGGGGAAGAAGGGTAGAAGAAGTTAAAGCCGCGCTGAATTGTTCAGGCACGTGGTGTTTTAATTCTGCAAGTAGAACATTTGCTTCAAAAGTCAGCAAGTGCGCGAGGAAGGGCATCGGTGGCTGCTCGGGGCTGGGATGCAGGCGGTGATCTCGGCTCTGGCCAGCGGGATGGATTGCTGCCGGTTGAGCTTATCCTTGGCTCACAGAGCTCTTTGCAGACAGATTTCTGTTGCGCTGTTCCCAGGCACTGAGCACTCACTGAGTCTGCATCGTGTATTCACGATTACTGTTAAAACAGGGAGCCGGGGGACCTTGGTCGGTGCGGACAGACAGAGGTCTTCCCCCAGATGGAGCAGTAATTTTTGCACTGGAGACGAGCTGGAGATCCCTGTGGGAAGGCGCTGCTGGCTGCAGCGGGGTGAGAGGGTTTGTATTTAGGAGTCTGCGGGGACCCTGGGGTTGGTATCCGACTTAAATATATTTCTGCCATACAAAAATAAAAAATAATCAAAATGGTGGAGGATTCCGTAAGGTTTATTTGTATGTTTTTCCTCGAGGAGAGACGGATAAAAGGTTATTATTTTTTTTTAATTTGGAGTGAATGGAAAGCAATGGGGTCTTGAATGGGCTGAGGGAGAAGGTTTTGTTCTTTGAATGAAGGGGGAGCGGCCTTTGTATCTCAGCCCACGATAGGTTTTATACGTGTTTATTGGATCATGGGGAATCACGGGGCACCTGGGGTAAGGCATTGAGCGCGGCCGCGGGAAAGCCGAGCGCTCCGTCAACTTTCTGCTCAGTTCCAAAGGCTTCAGCTCTGCAGATCGGGCTTGGGAGTGATGTGTCTGAAATGAGCCACCGTTTCTGAGGGGTAAAGGGGGATTGAACGAATTGTGAGAGATAAACAGCTTGGGTGTGTTTGGGAGAAAAGGGGAAAAGGAGGGGAAAAAAAAAACAAAAAAAACAAGAGTAATTTACTTCCCTGTTGCAGTATTTCATCTGGAGGAGCCCATTCCTGCACCGCCCTTGCAGGCTGCAGCAAAGCATCCCGGCCCTGGAGTGCTTCTACAGGGGAGGAGGAGAAATAGTCCCCGACTTTTGCAAACAGTGATAAAGAACAAAAAGATCAGAGTTTGAATTT
>NW_011176597.1:3230-11855 GCF_000146605.3 Meleagris gallopavo
AAAAAAAAAAAAAAGATAAAAATTCTATCAGGTTTGGCCGGATATCGTCTTTGATTTTACAGGAATTTCCTAGTGAGCCCGAGCACTAACTCCAGACAGCTGTGCAGCTCTTCTTCTCTTTTCTGGGAAGCAGTGCAGTTCCCTGGGAAGAACGGCCGCCTTCTTCCAATGCAGAGAGATGTGATGGAAGCCCAGGTGTTCCTCCAGCGGGCGCGCTGGCTCTCCTCTGTAGCTGTGACCATGGCAGGGCTCGCTACAAGCCCTGCCCTGCGTCAGGACTTGGCACGGTCAGAAAGTTGTCGTTTCAGTAATGATTCACCTGGGGCTGAAAGGCGAAGCGGCCGACGGTTCGTCGTCAGCAGCAGAGATTCCTGCTGCCCTTGCTAAGGCAGAGAGTGGAAGGTGGCAAGTGAGTCAGTGCTGCTGCTGGCAGGTGGCAGGAATGGCAGCGCGGCGCTGGAAGGGCTTTGGAGGTGGCTGGAAGTCGGAGTGGTTGAGGCTCCTCCGCTGGGTGTCTTTGTGGAGAAAAACGATGCGCGGTTTCTCAGCGTCCACCTGCCGACACCCTCCTGGAAATTTTTTGAAAGAATATTTAATTTGTTAGTATTCAGGAATAATTGACAATTAGTGAGCTATCCTCGTAGCCCCCCGGTAGGAGCTCCGTCTTGGAACATGAAAGCATTTTCACGGCAGAAAGGGCTGCGGAGCAGAGTGAGGAGGGACGGCTCACGGGAGCCTCCAGCACCGCTCCACCGCTGCCGCTCTCTGCCCGCCCTCACGTGCGTTTGGGTGCGCCTGTGCTCGGCCTGCGTTGAGCTGTGCCACTGCAGGATACACGCTATGGTAGATAGATACTTGACGATATGATGAGATATTGATATATTTCGCTTTTGATAAGGAAATGGCGAGCAGCTCGGGTGGTTTTTTTTTCATTCAGACTTGCTTTTTTCACTGTTTCTCACCCCTGAAGGCCACAATACAGGGAAATGAAACGCTTTGCTGAAGGTTCTGTTTTGGTTTCCATGAGTGGCTCAGGGCGCAGCGCACTTGGAAATAAATCCGGAACAGAACTGCGGATTTGCAAACGAAATGTTGGAGTTCAGTGCCGTACGTGAAAGCTCCTCGGATCAGGTGTTGCTTTGCCGTGTGGGGATTTTAATTAGTAATAAAAATGTTGATCTGGATTTGGTGGTGGAATCCACGAAGCACAGGCACGGGCCTCGTTTGGCGGTGCCAAGTGAGCTGTGCTGCCCATCCCTCTGCTTCACGAGTGGGCAGCCTGCAGAGCCGCGCTGGCTGTAATTGCATGGAACAAACTTGTTCTATACATCCTCGAGCGGCCGATAGGAGGGTGTGACAGAGCACCTCCGTTCTGAACCTCTTGCCTTCCAGTCTGTGGCAGCCCAGCAATTCCCCAGTGCTGCCAGAGTGTTTGAGGGCCTTTCTCCATTTGATGGGTCCCCCATCAAGCAGTAATTGAGAAATGCACATATGTTCTCGGTGCGGGTGCAGGGTGATATTTCTGGAGCTCGGTAACTGCATGGGGAAAATGTGTGACTTTCTGTGAGTTGATGTCCTTTTAATATGCAGGATCTTTTGGGGAAAAAAAAAAAAGAGTATCCTTTTTAAAATTAAAGCACGTGCCACAGAAGCATGCATTTATAATCATAAGGGCCTTTGTTCCGGCGCCTGCAGAACTAAACGCCAGATCAATAATAAATATAAGATCTGTGCAAAGCGCTGCAGCCCCAGAGCTGCAGTCGGGCTCTGCTCGGTGCTGTGATGGCCGTTGTGCTCCTGGCATGCAGAGCTGCTGTCTCCCATCGCAGTTTCTTTCTGGCCAGAGCAGTTCAGTTCAATGCAGTAACTTCTTCACTGACCCCAAAAATGCTTCAGAATTTATGGAAATCTTTACTTTCCTGCTTTCTTGTTTGTTCCGGGATGCATAAACAGTAGTGGGCTCACAAAAACGCACATAGAGCGTTTGTGCATGTGCGTGTGTATGCATGAAGTCATCTAAAAACATCTTCTCGTGTGGAGTAATAAAATACCAACGTACTGTTGGAAGAATGTGTTCTTCTTCCCACTGAAACTGGTGTTTTAAAAATCCGTTCAGGACTTTTCCATAAAGCTGACCCCTGGAATTCCTATCAAGGATTTCTTAGTTTCAGTTTCTAGAAGTCTTAGAACAAAGTGAGTTTGAACTTGAGTTTAGCAAGCAGGAATTCCTGAACTGCTCAGTGTGTGACCTTTGGAGATGAAGGTGATCGCACCGTTGAGCTGATAAAGATGTTGAGCTCCTGCAGGGATGCTCTCAGTGGAGCTTCCGGGCTCCTCAGTGACCCCCAGGCTCTCCAGGCCTGAGCCTGGCTGTTGTTCATCGTGTTTGGAGTGGTCAGAACCCGAGTGTCACTTTGGGGCTCTCCCCAAGCACAGGCTGGTAGGGAGGGCACTGCTGGTGCAGCGGCTCCATTGGTGCTGGCCGCTGAACCTGGGTGCACGCCTCGGGAGGCAGTGGAATGAAGGCCATTTGGGAAACTGCAGTTGTTAAGCCTTAAAAATGGCTTGATATGGGGAAAACAAAAGTTCTGTTACAAGCCTGCTGCAGAATTAAGCAGCGAGTGAGTGCAGCTCTGGGCTCAGAAGGCATGGCTTGCCATGCAGCGCGTTCTTCCCCTCGGTTCCAGTGAGAGCGCTTTCCGTGTCACTGTGCAATCCCTCTGGGCATCGCAGGGCAATGCTCGCCAGTCCCGGCGCTGGGCAGGATGGGCCCTTACTGGTAGCAAAGCTGGCTCAGTGTTTGCAAGGTCAAAATTTAAAATCCCGTGATTCCAAAAGTAAGTGCTTAAAATTAGGTTGCCAACTCCAGTGCGCGAGCGTGTGGCTCATTTTGGTTCCTTGTGCACCAGCAGCTTCCACTGCTATCAGCCAGTGACAGCCTGGATTTACAGTACCCCTGGTCCCAGGGCTCTATTTAAATGCCTAAAGAAGGACATAACTTAGGTTACCTACTTTATTTTTGAATCGTGACCCCAGGGCGTTGCTGGAAAATGGTCATGCAGTTATTTCTGCGTATTTTATTTCTGAATGGTGGTAGGCCTGTGTGATACTGGAGCAGAGCAGTGACAAATCGGTGGAAGTTTTGCTGTGGTTTTTTTTGGAAGACATTCCTTGTAAGGAATTCTGTAAATATTAGTTACCGTTTCCCGCATTGTGTTTCCAGACTGCTTAGGAACTTCATCACACACCACAGATTTGCTCCATTTTTTGTTCTAAGTCGTCTGCTGGCTATTCGTTGTAGACAAGGTCGGTCTCCTTAGGTGTGGCAAAGAAAGGATTCCCAGTCCATGGGAATATGTGGTTCCCAATCCACTGTTGCTCTGGTTGGTTGCATGGGTGCTTCACAAGAGCACAAGAACCGGGCTCTTCCAAAGGGAGTAGCAGAGGATGGTGCATGCCTTATGGGAAGGGCTGATGCTGCATAGCTCACAGCTTTGCTTGATTTGTGAGCACGATTTGCAAATCAAAATGGGATAAAATGGGCCACAACAGCAGTGGGCTCATACCTGGCAGCTCTCAGCGTTGAGTCGAGCTGCAAGTTTGTGGAGCAAGCATGGACATCATGCTGGGCTGTGCAAAGCCCTGGGGCATGCCTGTGCTTCCACATTGTGCACCGGGGGTTGTAGAGCCACAGGTTCTGAAGATCCAAAGTGACTTTTAGGTGATGAGTGCTGTCATCTTACCTGGGCAGGAATTCCCCTGAGAAATGCGGGCCAGCCTGGTGAGAAGCAGAGATGTGGTGGTTTTCCGTAGGATGGCTCCTGACTGTGATGCTCGATGTTGAAGGTTGGAGCTGTGTGGAGTGAAACCTCTATTGAGCGCTCGTCACTGCGGCTTTGGAGCCGTAGGTTTTCCTTTTTGTCTCACTTACTTTTTTTCTGGTCTTTAACAAGCATTAATAATATTAACGCTCGGTAAGAGTAGAAATGCCCTGCGCTGAGCACATTTGCCAGGCACGGTAATGGCTTACTCTGGAGCAGTACTGAAAATAGCTTAGAGCATAAGATTTTGGAGAGGAGAATTTTGGTGAGCCACCTGTTCACATGCAGCTATTTTGGTAGACTGTGTAGGGGCTCCGTGAGGGTCTGTGGAAATTGGAGGTCTACAATATCTGAAATTTAATAAAAAATAAAGTAAATCAAAGTAAAGTCTATAGTCAAACTCCTTAATTGTGATGCATTTGCTGAGTTTCCCTCTTCCATCGTCGGCCCTGCTCTGATGCCATATGGTCTACCATGGAACATTTAACTTGTCAGATATAATGGATTGTCCTGGAAGCAGATTTTTGCTTTGAGCGCTCGGCTCCTTTCTTGCATTTCACTCTCAGCTCCAGGCTGCGGGATGAAGGATTGTGGTGGAAATGCAAAGAAGAGACGCGCAGTTGATTCCCCTTAAGAGAGTGACCTATATGCCACAAAATTTTACCCACGTAAAGAGGCATTATCCCTGTCACTGACCCTAGCAGGCTGCATGTCACAACCATTTAAATTTGTCTGGACTTAACAGATTGTGCAAATGTTTCAGAATCGAGTGCTTAGGAATAATAAAGGCTTGTCATTTCAACTTAGGCGACGCGGCGCAGCCCACGATGGCCGAGGGATGAGTATTATTTATGGTGACCTACATGTAACCTAAGCCGCCTGGCTTGTAGACCTTATAAATTAAGTGCATCTCCCAAGGCTACCGAAACTTAAAAAAAAATGTATTATCTGATAAGGAACCCAAAGAGCCATTACTGCGGGCTGTGGAGAAGAGGTTGAGGCTGGGAGCGGTGGTTCTGTGCCTGGCAGCAGCAGGTGACGGCAGTGCTGTGTGCCCGCTCCCCTGTGGACGCGGAGCTGTGCTGCGCCCCCGGGAGGGCCTGTGCTGGGCGTGCGCTCGTCAGCACCCAGCGGGACGGCGCCGGAGCAGAGCAGACATTTGTGATACGGAAAACAGAACCGAGCAGGTTGTGCCAGCCAGGCACGGCCAGTGGTGAAATTCTGCCCTGGGTCAGGTGTTAAAAAATTTCACCTGACTTCAGCGGAATGAAAATGGAAAGAAACATTGACTGGAAGGCGTAGGCGAGACTGCAGTTTGGTGGAGGAATGAAGGCATTTAAGGTAGAAATTAGGCCTGGTACGCCTGGCTTTATTGGGTAGCAGTGCAGGCTGCGTTCCCCCCGCCCACGGAACCACTGAATCAGTCCGCGTGCCGCCGCTCGGCGTCGCGCCCCGTCCGTGTGCGCAGCCCGCGCTGGGAAGCAGGCACGAGGGCTGTCATCTTCGCCTTCGGGACCGCAGGGTTTGGAGCTGGATCACGGTGCGGCAGTGCACAAAGCCCATCCCTCCAGCCTTGCCGACTTTGCTTGCACGAGGCAGCCCTGACGTTTCCAGAGCTGTGTGCTCTGCTATGAGTTTGGCTGTATTCTCAGCCCCAACCACTCCCATAGTGCCGAGGAAATGTCAGACCTGGAGTGTAAACCTCTTACCAGGGTGCGCATGCCCTCTGCTGGATGTCGCCGACTGGATTCTGTTGGGCATTCTGTAGCTTTGCAGTGTAGGGGTGCTTTGCCATCCGCAGAGACGCCTGCAGCTCGTTTTCTCTGCCCGGGCAACTCAGATCATCTCTTCTGAATCGCTTTTCGTCCGTCAAAATTATAGCTAAAATAAAAGCTTTTTCTTAGATTTCCTGCATGGAGCAGTATTACAAAGGAATGCCGTTTTGGTGGGAGCGTGCCGTTGGGTGCTTAATCTCAGCCTCGTGCACTGTCGCAGACCCAGGTTTGAAAATGGGGCAGAAATGGAGGATAGAGGGCTGCGGAGACAGCGCTACCAACAAGTTATAACTGTGCTTTGCCATCAGGTTCTGCAGAAGGGAGGTGCAGGTCCCCCCCAGCTCCTACGGTGCGGCTGCGATCCGCTATCCCCACTCGTAGCCATCCTGCTTTGTTTTAGTGGCCTTTTAATGAACGGTGTGAGATACGGAGTGGTTTGCACCCCGTGGATTTGGAGCCCGGGCTTTGGCTCCGGGGAGGTTTATTGTCCTCTTTCTGTTCTCTGTCTTTCACGGCCTCAGTCCCTTATCTGATGTGTTTTAGAGCGGTTCAGTTTCCGTGCTGGAGTGAAGGCCCAGGTTTCCCCGGGGGCGATGAGGACCTCCCGGAGCAGTCCCCAAACCAGCGAGCAGGGATGGCCCGCAGTGCACTACAGGTGGAGGAGCACCGCGATGCCGACCCGGGGTGAAGCATCGCTCAGTGCTTTTTGTGCGGTTCTGCACTGCTCTCAGCTCTGGGGTGCCACTGCAGCGCGGGTTTCTCTTGTGCCTCTGTGGAAATGCTGCCCTTCCTGCCGCTCTGATCCTCTTGTGTTGTGCAGTGCTTTTGGTTTTTTGGTTCTGCGGTGCCTGTCATCGTCGCAGTCCCGTTTCTCTGCAGAGCAGATCTGTCTCTTATTTCCAGAGGTGTGCAGGTGTGCGGGCTTGGATATAACAGCTTCCTGTAAACTCGGATTCCGTGCACAGATGAGAAGGAAGGTGGGCTCGGGCATGTCGTGCTGCCGCTGCCCGGCGCTGCTGGGAGCACAGCGGGGTCTCTGCGGGGTCGGTGGAGGGGACGGTTCTTTCAGATTTCCTGAATTTTCCAACGTTACTGTGGACAAATAGACGTTGTTCTGTTTGAACGCCGTATTTAATTACAAAAGGTTCGTTCTGGTCTCAGGGCAGGGAGTCGATAGGAGGCACGGCGATGCTCCTTGCCCTCAGGGTGCGGTGCCGTCCTGCTGGGTTCCCAGTTGCAGCCCTGGCCCAGAGGTGGCAATGCCTCCGTGTCCTCTCTAATTTCGGGGTGCTGAAAGCCTGTTGCAAGGAGCGCAGCGTGCTTGTTCTCATTGGGTTAGGTCATGGTCAGTCCTGTAGGGCTCCTGCATCGGGAAGGCAAATAAGTGAACATCAGTGCCAAACCCTTCTTGTGTAGGATAGTGTGATGGTCTTTGTAGTGTAATTGAATTTGGAAGGAATGAAGGGGGCCGGGGGCCATTTCAGATGTGCTTGGTAGAATCTGGTCTTCAGTATTCTGTCTTCACACTCCTGTTGTTTCAAATGCCATTTTGCCACAGCTATTTTGTTCTAAAAGCACGCAGACCAAGAAGTCACGTATTGCCCTGTAATAGATGCTGGTATTTGGTGGATTACAGAAATAGACCGAGCAATTTGCCTCAGTCTTTTGGTACGGGTCCAATATTTCATGAACCAAGATTGATGGCAGAAAAGCATTTTTTGTAAAGGAATGAGCCCGGAAGGGAGCGCGGGCTGTGGGCCGTGGGGCTGCGGGGTCAGAGCTCCGTGTGAGCGTTGTACTGATGCTAATAATCAGTATTAGTGTTCTAATAGCAGCGAGCAGTTCGAATATGCAGCCAGCCTGTGCCGGTGCCTGTTGGCCATAGGGATGCTGGGGAGCATAGCCTGCCTGTTTAGCACAGGCAGCAGTGTGAGAGTGGTGGTGAGGGACTGCTTGTCCCCTCGGTTTGTTCAGCTCAGAGCTGTGACTTTATTTTAGTACAAATTTTAGAGTTTAATTTCCTTTGCATTTTGATGGTACTGTTTAAAAAAAAAAAAAAAAAATTCTTCCCTTGTAATAGCCCACGCTCTGGCATCGTAACGTCTCTTTATGAACCGTTTCTGTTTGCTGCGCATCCGTGTAAGTGGGAAAATCCTCTTTCATGTCAAAAAGATCTCTTCTTCCCGACGCTGTGTGGTATTTTGGGGCAAATGCCGTTGGAATTATTGGGATCAATACCTTCCCTCGGCTTTGTGTCTGGGTTGCGGTTTTCTGGAGGTCAGATGCTGTGCCATTCCTGCTATATTGCGCACGTTCCTGCACAAACTTTGCTTAAAATCTATTAGATTCGTTTCGTATTGTCTGTACTTCACATACGGCACAAAGCAGGAATAGCTCATTACCATGATACTTCCATCACCATCGGGCGAGATTCTTTGTGATGTAAAACACGCTGTTCAGAACCTCTCGGCAATAAATGGGATATTTTGACTGTATATCCCACGGCAGGAAGCACGGTACTGTTGGAGAAATATGTGTACATAACCGAGGTCACGCCGGAGCCGTGTCGCGTGAGTGCCGAGCGGGGATTGCGCCTGTGCAGCCTGGCTCACCTGCGATTCATTCCCACCCAAAAATATATCCGCATTTTAAATTTGTGTGTTTTTTCCTTGGAAAGAACAAATGCGTTCAAAACTCCTGAAGAAACATGGAAATTGCCTGCGTAAGAGAGCAGTTGGTGCTTGGCTGTCGTGGTGCGGAGCTCCCCGCAGCTGCTCGGGGATGGGTTGGTCTCCATTGAGGAGCACCTGAGACCCTGCGCTGCAAAAAGTGAGAAATTCTGGAAATACAGTCGGGAGAAGGAAGGTGAGGAAAACTGCAGACCCGGGCAGACCTGATGCAGAGCTTTAAACTTTTGCTGCATTTTCTTAAAATTCCATTTTTTTCCCATCTTTGGTCTAACCAGGAGCTAAACCCCAAACGTAGGGCATCGGAAAACCTGGGCTGCAATATTCTGGTTCAAACACTGA
>NW_011176600.1:0-856 GCF_000146605.3 Meleagris gallopavo
CACATCACCCCAACAGGGAGCCTAAGTTCCCCCCCCCCATCCCTAAGACAGCACTGACACTGCAGTGGCAGCGTGGCCCAGGCCATGTGGGGACACCAGGATGGGGACACTGAGATGGGGGACGGTGAGATAATGGGGAATGCAGGATGATGGGGACACTGGGGTGGGGGATACCAGGGTAGGGATACTGAGAGGGGGGGACTGGGATGATGGGGACATCAATATGAGGGGGACACTGGGATGGGAGACACTGGGATGATGGGGACACGGGGACCAGGGACATCGAAATGGGGAGGGCCACCAGGATGATGGGGGACACTGAGATGAGGGGTGACACCAGGGTAGGGATACCAAAATGGGGGACACCGAGATGATGGGGACACTGAGATGATGGGGACAGCAGAACAGGGAATATTGAGACGGGGGGGACACCGGGACGATGGGGACACTGGGATGGGGGACATCAGCACGGGGGACACGAGGATGGTGAGGACACTGGGATAACGGGGACACCAAGATGAAGGACGCACTGGGATGATGGAGAAGATGACAGGAAAACCTTTTTGCCATCCCCACCACCCTCAGCACCGCCCTCACTTCTGAGGGAGGAAAAAAAAAAAAAGGAGAGAAAAGGCAAGAAAAAGAGGAGGCAAAGCAGCGCAGTGCGAGCAGTGCAGTGGCAGGCGGCGGTTCTGGGAAGGATTTAGCTGTCTCCCGGGGCCGCCAGTGATGGATTCTCTCCCCTAATGCACTGATGGGCAGCAGCTCCTCGGGGAGAGCTGCCTCCAATTCACTCGCGCTCGTTAATGTGCAATTTAGTGGCACTTTAACGCTCTCAGCATGAAAAATGATCGCG
>NW_011176601.1:0-628 GCF_000146605.3 Meleagris gallopavo
AAAAAATGAAAAAAAAAAAATCACTGCATTTTATTACCAAAAAAAATAGAAAGTAAATTGAATAGCAAGGTTCTGAGAGGACATCCTTGCCAGCCATATCCTCTACACTCACTACGCATTTTCATGCCTACTACATGATTATGGGAACATAAAATTGTTCTCAGATGAAATACTTGTTCACAGAAATAACTGAAAAATTGGGAAAAAAAAGGTTTCTGGAGAAAGAAAGGGCAAAAGCTATTCACTAAGAATATGTTACTAGAAGATGCCAGGGACAAAGGGGCAGATTTTATTGGTCAAAGCATCCAGTCACTTTTCATTTTCATTAACAGCCTGGAATATTGGTATGCCTGGATGCTTCCCATGGCCAACCAGAGTAATGTTTCCACATTTCACTACCTCGGCAGCAGAGAAGGAGCAAGGCCATGAGCAGCACACAGGCAGTGTGCACTTGATGTGTTGGTTGGGCTGCCAGGCTGGAGCTGAGCTGCTCCACAGAGCTCAACTCAGCTGTCTGAAGGAGACCCATTTCTGGCTGCACCTCAAACAAAGTCCTATATATATATATATATACGTATATATATACATATATATATACGTGTGTATATATATATATATATATATATAT
>NW_011176602.1:0-628 GCF_000146605.3 Meleagris gallopavo
CCCAACCCCCCCAAAATCCCCGCTGCACTGAGTCCAGGTGATGTGTACACCTTTATCTATATATAGTGCCACTAATCTATATATATTATATATATATATATATATAAAAATGGGGACGAGAGGTTTCTCCCCCCCCAACACTTCCCCTTCCTCCTGCCGCTGCCGAGGGGGTCCCCTCCTCAATTTGGGGGTGGGAGGGTTAATAAGTGATTAATAAAAGTTCTACTGATGGTTAGGAAGGGCCTGGGGGGGTCACAGAGTCGCGGGGTCCCCAGCGCCGGGGGGAGCACAGAGCTGTGTCCCAATTCCCCCCCCAAAAAAAACCAGCCCAAGCACTCCATAAAGGACAGTGGTTTATTGGTTTCCAGCAACTGGGAGCAATGGGGTCTGCGCTCCCCCCCCACTGCTGCCCCCCAGGAGATGATGGGGGGCTCTGCCCCTATGAGGATGCAGTGCTGGACCCTCCCCAAAGTGTGGGGACAACGCACGGCCACCCCGAACCGAGGGTTGGGGGGAACAATGAGGCTTCGAGGGGAGGAGGTCGAAATGCCCCAAAAAGGAGCCGACGTCAGGAAGGCGCTGGGGAACACTTAAAAAAAAAGAAAATAAACAACCCCCCCCCATTCCC
>NW_011176603.1:0-624 GCF_000146605.3 Meleagris gallopavo
AAAGAAAAAGGTTTCTGAGTCAGATGTTCTTCAGAAGCAGCCTTTTGGATGGGATCAGTTTCCAATTGTACATCTGTTGTTCTTTATTCCATAGAATATATTTCAGATATAATAATTACTTGCTGTGAGTTTAGATAGGAAGGCAAGTGTCAGAAAGAAAAGCAAAGGGTAGTACACTCTTCTTTTCAAGAGAGTAATAATAACTAAAAGCTTCTGTAAGACACTAACATCAGTGTCATAGTTACGGAGACAGTTTTGTCTGTGTTCTCTCTCTGGTCTCCTCACATGGTTTGCTTCGGGTAGTGCATGTGTTCTGAAGTTTCTAGGTAGCATCTTGTTTTTGCAGCTTTAAACCAAGCTAGAGAGAAAATATTAGACCTATATCAACTAAGTTGTTTTTCTATTTTGTGTGACAGTCAATGCATTTTATTTTAAATTGTCTTAATCAGAGCATATAGTGATGAGGAAATAGTTGCATATCAATTGGGAGGAAGAATTAGAAAAAAAAATAATTATAAATTTTTAACCGAATGTCTATATCTATGTAAATTCTTTTATCGTTTCTTAGGTGAGTTAAAGGCTCTTACTTTTAAGTTAGAGGGAAAAAAAAAAAAAATGCATGTA
>NW_011176604.1:0-617 GCF_000146605.3 Meleagris gallopavo
AATAAAATAAAGTTTAAAAAAAAAAAAAGTACAAACAAGCACACAAAAGAAATGTGTAACTAAGACTTGGATAAAATTAATGTTTTATTAAATTTAATAAAGTAAATAAAAACATTGTAAAATTGAAGATTTAATTGCTTACTGATGGATAGACTATTCTGCTCGAAATACTGTTTTGTGAGGTTTTTTTCCTTATTTGCTTTTCAGCAGCACAAAAAAATACATATGTTATACCAAAAATATCTCAACATAGCAGGTAGTTGAAAGTCTGACTCAGATTTTAACATTAGCTGGAAGATAATAATCTTTTAAGTAGACAGTGACCTAGATATTGTAATTCATGAGCACTGGCAGTTCTCCAAATATGGAAGTTTTTTTTATATCTGACATCATAAATATTAAAACAGCAAGTCAATAATTAAAAAAAAATATATATTAGTACTCTATCTCCTTATTTCTTAGCCACTGACAGTAAAAGTTTCCCATGCTACAAATAGTTCAGATTACACCTGAAACCATTTTAGTTAGTTGAACATTAGACAAAATGAACCTGTTTAATAATTTTTATACTTAATTAGAAAAAGCAAAGAAAAACAATAGAAATCCAACAACAACCA
>NW_011176606.1:0-575 GCF_000146605.3 Meleagris gallopavo
GGCCTCGCCACAGCCTGGGGCAGCACAGACTGAGCACCAGAGCTGTGCCGGGCACTCCCTGGTCAGGTCACTTTGTCCTCATGGCCGCAACCCCTTGGTTTCCCCAGGCCCTGGCAGCTGCTCCTCTGCAGCTCCTGTGCTGCGCAAGGCACTCATCGGCACTGTTCCAACTTGAGTCAGAGCACAGCCAGCTGGGAGTGCAACACCTGTGCTGGAGAGGGCACTGGTAAGAGGCAAATGGCCGCGTGCTGCTGGGCTGGGGCCAGGCGAGGCCTGGCAGCGGCTGCTCAGAGCGACCTTGCTCAAATCCCTCTAGCCCTGGACAAATGGGAGCCAGTCCCACCCCAAGGCTGAAATTCCATCCTGCTCACCTTCCTGCCTCCCCTTACAGCCTCCGGCACCAACTCTGATCTTGCTGGCTACAGCACCATCAGCCAGCAGGGAATGGAGACATCCCAAGGCTCTGCAACACCAGAGAGGAGCAGTTCCAGCACCACCAGCCAGGCACCAGCGGGGCCAGCTAACTGTTCCCGCGTGCCTGAGAGCAGCGGCCTGTCCAGGCAGCTCAGGACAGA
>NW_011176607.1:0-570 GCF_000146605.3 Meleagris gallopavo
AAAAAAAAAAAAAAATCACCCTTCTCCGATGCGAGGAGCACCGCCGCACCTTGAGAGGTCGGTGCCTGGGCTGAGTGCTCCATTCATTATTTAATCCCGGCAGCCTTCCTTATTTACCCAATTAATTCCCATGCAAGATGCTTTGATTCTCGCTTCTCAAGTATAAAATCAAGTATAAAAGTATAAAAACCCTCGAGGCTAAATTAAAAAATAATAACAAAAAACTTAAACTGCCTCACCTTGAACAACGACACAGAGCAGGGATTTAAAAAAAATCATAAATCAATGCGAACGCTGTGAAAATGCCTTGTGGAAATAGCAATAATAATACTAAGAGTAATAGTAGGAAGAATTCCACTCCGGTCGGAATGGATGTGCGCCCCAGAAGAGATTACCACAACCACAACAAAGGTAATGCCTATGGATAAATAACAGAGCATCGCAGCCGCGCGCTGAACAAAGCGGGTACGTACTTGAGCCAGTAAAATGTCCACTCGCCAAGGAAGTTGGTCCATTTTTGCCACTGCTCACGGGAGGTGAAAACATCTAAAAAAAAAAAAAAGAAAACGA
>NW_011176611.1:0-530 GCF_000146605.3 Meleagris gallopavo
GCACGGACACGAGTGGGGGGAGCAGCGGGAGGGGCTGTGCCGCCATTTTCCCTCGTGGGGGGTGACAGTGGGAGTGGGACACGCGGGGTGAGGGGTAAGGGGGGGGAACGGACCCACGCGGGACAGTCTGAGTGGGTGACACGAGTGGGCGTGGGAAGGGGAGGGTGGGGGGTCAGAGTGGGCCCGTGGGTTGGCGAACCGCTGCGAGTGGGTGAGTGGGAGCCCACGGGGATGAGTTACCCCGAGTGGGTCAATGGGAGACACGCGTGGGGTTGTGTCGCACTGGTGCTGTCACGCGTGGGTTTGCACCACGAGTGGGTGAGCGGGAGTCCGGAGTGGGTGAGTGGGTGGGTGGGAGTCGTTAAGGGTGAGCGCCCCGAGTGGGGTGGGTTCATGTGTGGGTCTGTGCCAGGCGTGGGTGGGAGCCCACCAGGATGGGTCCCCCGAGTGGGTCGGTGGGAGCCTCGCGTGGCCGGTTGCCCTGAACGGGCGTCCTGGAGCCCGCGTGGGCGCACCACGCGTGGCTCGGA
>NW_011176613.1:0-489 GCF_000146605.3 Meleagris gallopavo
AAAAAAAAAAAAATAGTTTTTCAGTGACAGAGGGTTTTTCCTCTATGTAGTTCTCAACCATTGGGAAAGTTAGTTTTTCAGATAATATTCTAGATGTCTTGTGCTGCTTCACACAGACTTAGACGACCAAAGTTGATTAGCTGGTAAAAATTAAAATCAGTTTGTATAACTCTGCACAATAAACAGAATAATTTGTTTATCACCCAGCATTTTTATTTTGTGTTCTGCTTCCTTTAAAGGAAGTCATAACTTTTACAGGCATTGTTACAATCAAGGAATTCAGTAATATTGCCTTCTGTAAGCTGTATAGCAGAAGGAAAATAGGTTTCAGAATTCCAGTAATTTCAATAAAGGTTTGTGCTTTAGGCTATTGTAAGCTGTGCTGATGAAGCAATGAAGTGAGACTCGCCTACTGCAGATGAGAAGGTTTTTGCAGAAACATCTTAATAGCTGAAAGCTTCTTCCTATTACTCTTCCAGTTGCCTTTTT
>NW_011176614.1:0-468 GCF_000146605.3 Meleagris gallopavo
CGTGCGGCCGGGCCGGGTGAGTTGCGTGGCCCCGCTAGCCGTACCGTGGGCTCCGGCGGAGCGGGCTGGTTCCCGTGGCTCTGAGGAGCCGGATGCGGTGAGGAAGGAGAATGCTGGGTGTCCCGGTTCGGCCTTACACGAACAATAGGGGCAAAGCGTTCGTCCGCACGTGGGAGCGATGGGTAACGACCGCCCTGTGCTGTGAATGTACTGCTCTCACCCGTAAACCGCCGTTCATGGTTCTGTTTCTTCCCGAGGACTAAGAGCTTCCACGTTAAGACGTATTGTAATATTTGAACTTCATTTGTTCTCACTTCCGTAATAGGAAGGGAGGAAACGGTGCCATACCTGTGGTGAGATAATTAAAAACGATTTTTAAACTCTGATTGAAGAAAGTCTGATCTTAAAGATCTTAGGGTAGCATATAAGAAGAAATCAACCAGGGAAAAACGAAATTAACCGTAAAAA
>NW_011176615.1:0-460 GCF_000146605.3 Meleagris gallopavo
CGGTCGCCCCCCGTTGCCCCCGGGCGCCCCCGCGGCGTTGCCGGAGGCGGAGGAGGAGGGGAAAGAGGAGGAGAGGGGAAAGCAAGGGTGCGAGCGGAAGGCGATTGCTGGCGCCCAGCGGCTGCTGCGGCCCGTTCTGCGGGGACACGCGGTTTCTTGGGCGCCTCGCCGCCCTCGTGCTGGGCGCTGACGGACATTTGCACCGCGCTTCTCCATCCTCCTCCACGGCTGCGGCTCGCGGGAGAGGGGAAACGCTGAAATTCCCGGGGAGGGAAAGGGAAGGGGGAAGCTGCCTGTACACCTTCACAGGGAAACGTGAGCGTGGGGATGGATGCCGTGCTGCGGCATAAAAAAGCCGCATACCAGTGGCACCGTGCGCTGCCCGCACCAAAACCCCGCTGTCGGCCCTCGGCACCCCCGGCGCAACACACCGCGCGCTGTTCACCGCAGCGCCGTGCCC
>NW_011176616.1:0-458 GCF_000146605.3 Meleagris gallopavo
GCAGACAAAGCAGTGCTGAAAAGAGCAGAGCGGTTCCCGTCAGCGGTGGGCTCGGGGCCTCCGCGCCTGGCCCCACTTCTCCAGGCAGGGCGCAGGGTGTGGGCACCGCTGCCTCACACTCTGCAGAGCTGCCTGGCAGACGAGGCTTGTCTGCGGTGGTGGGGCTTTGTCCCGGAGCCGGTTGGAAGGGCCGCGATCGCTTTCTTTGGGCCCAGGCGAAGCCGGTGCGAGCCTCTGCCGGCACCAAACTCCCCGTTCCGTTCAGGTCCTCACCTTCTGGTCTGCCAGCTGGATGGTGCGCTGGACGGCACCAATGGAGAAGCCAAAAATTCCCCCCATTGGGCATCTCCACTCCAAAAGGCCATCGGCAAAGAACTGTAGGAGAGAAAAGAGCGGGATCTCGTGAGGCCAGCAAGGAAGGGAACGTCCCTGGCAGGAGCCCTAGCCCTTGAGGGAAC
>NW_011176617.1:0-452 GCF_000146605.3 Meleagris gallopavo
AAAAAAAAAAAGAACATTTCCCATAAAGTAAGTTACCTCAAAACCATGAAGCAATCTCAAAACCATAAATTATTCAAACCACTCCTGATTAACATAACTTACAAGATGCACACATTATTAATTCTTAAAATAAAGAATTATCAATGGATGTGAATGAGGACTGATTACACTGGATTAGAGAAACTCTTGACTTTAATCAAAACCTTTTTAAGGGCACAAATATGGTACAGTATGCATACAGTTCTTCCTACAAAAGATCAATACACTCATTGAATAAAAAAGCAGCAACCTCCAAGAAGTGCTAAAAATAAAACTGAACTATGCATATTATTTTATTTCAACCTGTAACACTTCACATAGCACTTACCAAAATCATAACCAACTGGAATCACATTACAGCAGGCAACTCCCTGTTTCAAGCTAACCTATAATGGAGTAAAAAGAAAAAAAAA
>NW_011176618.1:0-424 GCF_000146605.3 Meleagris gallopavo
CCATCAGTTACACTGCATGGAGGAGCAGAGACTGCTGCTGTAGTTGCTTCCAACTTTGAGAGTGTGAAACCTAGAAAATGAATCCAACTTAACACAATATGATTGCAACTGAGTGGGAAAAATGAGGGTCGAAATTTAATGAACAGGCAGGAAAAGAGAAAAACATTCTCTTAAACTCTGTCAGCCCCTATTTCTTCCTTACAGCAGTCATATAGAAAACAGGGAGCAGGAGAAATAAAAGGGTTAAGAACAAGGACTAAGCCTGTAACACCAAGCAGGCTAGCTGAAACAAACAAACTCTTTCACACCAAGTTGAATTTGCTTAGTGCAGTATCTATAGTTGGGCAATAAATACACAAAAAGCCTTATTATTTTGCCAACGAGCTAAAAATATCCTTCAGGCAAAGTCAGAGCCCCTTCTTTC
>NW_011176619.1:0-421 GCF_000146605.3 Meleagris gallopavo
AAAAAAAAAAAAAAGATTTGGAGTGTTTCAAGGCAAATCTCGTTTATAGTGCTCAAAATGCTGCTGGAGGGGCTGCACAGTGGGTCGGTGGGATGTTATGAACCCCCCAGCCCGCCCTTCTGCAGCCCTGAGCCACCCCATGCAGGTGCTACACACGACCTTAAGCCACGCCCCCATTTATCCCACTCCCCTTTAAGCTACATCCCTTCAAATCCGCCCCTTTGAGCCACACCCACTTGGCTCCGCCCCTTCAAGCCACGCCTCATTAAAAAACCACGCCCCTTTTAAGCCACACCCCTTGGCTTTGCCCCTTTTGAAGCCACGCCCTCATCTAAAGCCACGCCCCCTGTAAAAAGCCACGCCCACTTTGATCGCCCCATTTGAGCCATGCCCCTATTGGCTCCGCCCCTTCAAACCACGC
>NW_011176620.1:0-412 GCF_000146605.3 Meleagris gallopavo
AAAAAAAAAAAAAAAAAAGTGCCCCTGTTATTTCATTGCTCTGCTTCTGGTCCCTAGTAGTCAGGGACCAAGCACTGAATTTCCTCACCACCCAAAAATTTCTTGATATACATAAGGCTGAAACTGACTTCTCATATACAAGACCATGATTGCATTCTTTCTTCACATATGAAAGCTCTTGTCCAAGAAACACTTTTTCTCCTCATTCTAAAGTTATGCTCAGCTTCTGCAGTTTCACAATGCAACTGACTTTGATAGATTTGAGTTTACACTTCGTAATACAGTAATATCCCATTGTAATGCGCAAAACCCTGGTTTGCTTTAGGTTAGGTGAATTGTTTAAAAAAATTGAAAAAGAATAAATATTTATGCAAAATTTCAATGCATTCCTCTGGGGTTTGCCAATGAAAAA
>NW_011176621.1:0-409 GCF_000146605.3 Meleagris gallopavo
CCTGTTCCCTTCCCTTCCTTTCCTTTCCTTTCCCTCCCCTTTGGTTGTAAACAGGTTGGAAGCTGTAGCATAAATGTCAGCGATTACAAATCAGAGGTGGGATGTGCCTCTGGTGGTCAACCCTTATTTGCAGGAGGTCAAGCAGCGGTGGGACATCTGAAACCCGTTTGCAGTTGGAGCGAGCAGTGCCTGCTGCGGAGGGAGCCCCAGGAGCTGCCCTCGCTTCCTCCCGGGCTGCAGCGGCAGCAGCCGCCGCCGCCTTCGGCTCGCTGCTAATTGGTCCTAAAGCGCTCCGCTCCTCAGAGTGCTGGCCACCAGCATGGCTTGGAGACTCATGCCTTACTAATTTCCCTGTCTTGCAGGCTGAACCAATCCCCTCCAGGGAGGCTCCCCCCGCACCAGCAAAAAA
>NW_011176622.1:0-391 GCF_000146605.3 Meleagris gallopavo
CCCCCCACCCCGCCGCCTCCTCTGTAGCTCCGCGCGTGTTTTGCGTGGGGGTGGGAGTCGAGTGCTGGGAGCGCGCAGAGGGGTTTGGGGACCACACGTTGGGGTCGGGGATGTGGGCGGAGGTCACCTCCATGCGTGTGTCCATCCCCCCCTCAATTTGTTGTGCGTGGGGGTGCAGCACTCCACTGTCCCACTCGTGTTTTGCGTGGCGGTTGGAGTGAGGAGATGAGACCCTACTGAGGTGCTCCGGGGCCCCACTGCGGATTTGGGGACACGTTCGGGGCTCACCCCATGCGTGTCCTTCCCCTCTCCATGGGGTCGTGCGTGGGGTGGGTGTGCGTGGGGCTGCGTGTCCGTGGGCTCGCGGGGCCTTTGCCGCGTCTTCCCCCCC
>NW_011176622.1:20737-22739 GCF_000146605.3 Meleagris gallopavo
CCCCATGGCTGCTCTGTAGCTGCCCCATAGCTGCCCCATGGCTGCCCCATAGCTGCCCCATAGATGCCCCATGGCTGCCCCTTGGCACCATAGCCATCCTCTGCATCGACCTGGGCACCGGCATGGCCAGCTGCCCCATAGCTGCCCCATAGGTGGACCCATAGTGTGTCCCATGGGGTAACATGGTGTGACACAGGGTGCCCCCCGCAGGTCCCCGCCATCTCTCTGGCGTACGAAGCAGCTGAGAGTGACATCATGAAGCGGCAGCCACGCAACCCCCGCACCGACAAACTCGTTAACGAGCGCCTCATCAGCATGGCCTACGGGCAGATTGGTGCGTGTCATGGCTGCTGGGAGCCACTGGTGGTCAATGGGAGCTACTGGGGGCTACTGGTGGTCAGCGGGAGCTACTGGTGGTCAATGGGGGCTACTGGTGATCAGGGGGAGCTACTGGGAGCTACTGGTGGTCAATGGGGCCAATGGGGGCTGTAGGGGTCAACTGGTCAATGAGGGCCTCATCAGCATGGCCTATGGGCAGATCAGTGCGTGTCATGGCTACTGGGAGCTACTGGGGGCTACTGGGGGTCAATGGGAGTCAATGGGAGCTACTGGTGGTCAGTGGGGCCAGTGGGGGCCATAGGGACCAGCTGGTCAACAAATACTTCATCAGCATGGCCTACAGGCCGATCGGTCCATGCCGTGGCTACTGGGGGCTACTGGTGACAGTGGGAGCTACTGGTGGCAGTGGGACACCCACTGATGACACTGGAAGTCCCAGTGGTGACACTGGGATGCCCACGGGTGGCACTGAGATGTCCTTAGTGACACTGGGACACCCACTGATGACACCAGGTCTCCCGCCGGTGACACTGGGGTGCCCATGGGTGACATGGGGGCACCCACAGGTGACATCAGGATGCCGATGGGTGGCAGTGGGACACACACAGTTGTGCCTGAGCTCCCGTTGATGACACTGGTGTGAGTGGGGCTCCCACGTAGGTGATGCCGGGACGCCCGTAGTGACGCCAGGACACCCAGTGGTGACAGCAGAGCTCCCACTGGTGACACTGGGATGCCCACGGGTGGCACTGGGGTGTCCACAAGTGGCAGTGGAACACCCACAGGTGACAAGAGGGCACCCATAGTGATATCAGAGTTCCCCCTGGTGACACTGGGATGCCCACTGATGACACCAGGGCACCCACGTCATTCACTGATGACAAAAGGACACCCATAGTGGCACTGGGGTGCCCATGAGTGGCAGTGGGACACTCATGGGTGCCACTGGGACACCGATGGGTGACATGGAGACACCCACAGATGACAGCAGGGCACCCATAGCGAGACCAGAGCTCCCACTGGTGACACAGGGACACCCACGGGTGACACTGGGGTGCCCATGTGTGACACTGGGACACCCAAGGGTGACAGCAGAGCACCCATAGTTGGACCAGAGCTCCCACGGATGACACTGGGATTCCCATGGGTGAGATGGGGACACCCATAGGTGACACTGGGGTGCCCACGGGTGGCAGTGGGACACCCATGGGTGGCACTGGGGCACCCATAGTGGCACTGGGACATCCATAGGTGACACTGGGACACCCATAGAGACACTGGGACATTCACTGATGACACTGGTGACACTGGGGTGCCCATGGGTGACATCAGGGTGACCATGGGTGACACTGGGGTGCCCACGGGTGGCAGCGGGACACCCATGCGTGGCACTGGGACACCCACAGTGACACCGGGACATCCATAGTGATACTGGGACATCCATAGTGATACTGGGACACCCACTGATGACACCGTATCTTCCAGTGAGGTGCCCACGGCTGTCATGGGGACACCCATAGGTGACACTGGGATGGCCATGAGTGACACTAGGGTGCCCACGGTGACACCGGGACACCCACAGGCGGCAATGGGGGACAACCACAAGTGACTCCGGGGTGCCCACGAGTGGCAGTGGGACACCCGCAGGCGGCCCTGGGACAGC
>NW_011176623.1:0-380 GCF_000146605.3 Meleagris gallopavo
CACTCCACCAGTCAGTCTGCCGCTCGCAGTCTCTGATGGTCTGCAGTCTATCTACCTCCTCCCTAAGCTCCACCACCAGGTTGAGCAGCTCGTCCAGCTGCTCACACCGCACGCAAGTGGCATCCTTCCCATCCTCCCCCGGCAGCAGCAGGCTGAGGCACTCCCGGCAGCCAGAGACCTGAACCGCCACATTATTGAGCAGACCCTCTGTCTGGGTTGCCACAGTCTTTGCGTGGGAAGCACGTTTTCTGGTGAGGACCATGTTTGAAGTGGTGGCGTCAGGGCCTGTCAACAAGAGAGCAAGTCAACTGAGAAAAAGACGAGCACTCACCCGTACTGACACAAGACACAGCCTCCACTCCCACTGCTGCCTACTTGAA
>NW_011176624.1:0-380 GCF_000146605.3 Meleagris gallopavo
GCAGTTTGTTCTGGAGACTACAAGACAGCCCTTCTTAGTTTTTAATCCTATTTGTGGAACAGAACTCGGCTTTTTTAATCTCCAGTTAACTGTGCAGCTTTCATCCAGTTACTTACCCCAAAAAATTCAAAGTTGTGTGAGATAATTAATTCTTCATAATTACCAGGTAGGAAGCAATAGGCTCCTTTTATAGAGTAATTACACGGAAGCATGATGTGGATAATTAACAAGAGTGGTAAGTACTATTCAGTAGCAAAGCAGGGAGTGGAACGCTGTGATTCTAACCTTGCTTCCTGGCTGTGTTTTCGTCTTGGTTTCAAAGGTAACATCTGGTCACTTGTCGTAGTAAGTGATCCTCTAGAGTCGACCTGCAGGCATGC
>NW_011176625.1:0-375 GCF_000146605.3 Meleagris gallopavo
AATTTTTTGGGATCCCGTTTCCCCTTTTCAGAGGCATGGATTCGTGAATCCCTCCACCCCACTAGTCACAGAACTGGGCTGAACCATCCCTTAAACTGTTGACAATTTAACATCTTTTATTTTTATCCTTACAGAGTAAGGCCAAAAATCAAAGTTACCCAATGAATCTATGTGCCTGAATCTATCTTTATTCAAGAGAATTACCTCATCAATATAGTTTTTCTACTGTGAATGGAAAAAAATACAATAACACTATAGATTACTTGCAGGGTACAAGTTCAGTAGCATCCAGATAGATTTTGAAATTACATCTAAACTTGAAGGGAGAGGGGAGTGTTTCAGAAATTGTAGTATTGTGGTTTGTTTTTTTTTTTT
>NW_011176625.1:2743-3759 GCF_000146605.3 Meleagris gallopavo
TCGCTCGGTTTTCCCTCATCCAGGGATTCCCGAGGCATCGGTGCAGCCCGGCACCTCTCGCGAGAGCGGCTCACATGGCGGGGGCGTTGCCAGGGTAGCGGCTCTCCGTTCCCTCCTTCCTCCCCCTCCCTAATAAGGGCGTTGAGGAGGGCAGTGGTGTGCCACTGCCCACCCAGACGGGAAGGAGGGGTTTTTGTCTCTGTGAAGAGGGTGGTAATTGCAGTTGCACCCATCGACGACCTGTAAAAGAGTGTGGGCAGATCCAGCACTTTCAGTAACAGGGTGGAGCTATTTGTCACACTTGGTAACGCTACTCTGATTGTGCTGGTGCTAGTGGGTCTTCTGGATTGCGATGGCTGCGTCCCGGCGGAAGGCTACTGCCAGGAAACATGTGGAGACCCAGACAGAGGTCCCCTGCACACGTAAGAGGAGGGCTGTAGCCAAGAAGAGCGTGGCGACCCAGACTGAGATCCCAAAGCAGCATGCTAGCGTTCAGGTTGCTGGCTGCAATGAGTGCCAGAGTCTGGCCCTTGAAGTGCCAGGCGATGGAGGCAATGCCTGTGGAAGGTGCGACCAGATAAATGACCTTCTCAGTCTGGTGGCCTGCCTGAGGGAAGAGGTGGAGAGGCTGAGGGCCATCAAGGACTGTGAGAAGGAAATTGACTGGTGGTGCCAGGCCCTATCGGCCCCGAGGTCCCAGCATGCGACTGTGGCTCCCTATGGGGCATGTGGTCTCCAGTCGCCTTGCAAACAAGTGACGGAGAGGAATCGACAGACAGACTGTGCTCCGGATATAGTGAGCCCCCAGTCTGCTCCTTACCCTCACAATACTTATGTAGAACTAGGGGGTGTGGGACTGGGGACAAAACTCTCTCCCAAAAGGGCAAGGTGATATCCACTGCTCAGTGGCGGAGCCTCTGCCCTTTTGTTGCCGAGCAGAGCAAAGCTGTTTGAGAGAGAAGGATGGGTGGAAACAGATACCTACTCGGCGTTGTGGGCGTCCCCCCCCAGATCAT
>NW_011176625.1:7587-11493 GCF_000146605.3 Meleagris gallopavo
ACGACAGGTTGGCCATGAGCCAGCAGTGTGCCCTCGTGGCCAAAAAGGCCAATGGCATTCTGGGGTGCATTAAGAAGAGCGTGTCCAGCAGGTCGAGGGAGGTGATCCTCCCCCTCTACTCTGCCCTGGTAAGGCCTCATCTGGAGTACTGTGTCCAGTTCTGGGCTCCCCAGTACAAAAAAGACAGGGATCTCTTGGAAAGAGTCCAGCGGAGGGCCACAAAAGTTGGTGAAGGGCCTGGAGCATCTCCCTATGAAGAAAGGCTAAGTAAACTGGGTCTGTCTAGCCTTGAGAAAAGACGACTGAGAGGGGACCTGATCCAGGTTTATAAATATCTGAGGTGTGGCGGCCATAGTGGTGAGGCCAGTCTCTTTTCAGTGGTACGTGGAGACAGGACGAGGGGAAACGGACATAAGCTGCAGCACAGGGAAGTTTCGCACGAATGTGCGTAAGAACTTCTTCACGGTGAGGGTGACGGAGCACTGGAACAGGCTGCCCAGGGAGGTTGTGGAGTCTCCTTCTCTGGAAGATATTCAAGTCTCGCCTGGACGCCTACCTGTGCGACCTGGTGTAGGGAACCTGCTTTGGCAGGGGGGTTGGTCTCGATGATCTCTAGAGGTCCCTTCCAACCCCTACAATTCTGTGATTCTGTATGTTTGGATAAACAGATAAGCAGATAGTGAGAAGCTCAACTGTCAAGATTAGGGAAATGGATTAGATGGACACGATAAACAAGAGGTAACATTGTGAGAGAGAGATCAAAAGTTGGTGGAATCAGGCTGTAAATATCACAGCAAGCATTGGACAGATTGTGAACCTGGAGTACACAATCAACGGGGAAAACAGGAGAGGTATTACTGGTATTGGAGAATAGGGTATAAGGATGTGATTTGTTTTTGGTTGTGTGTTCCTGCTTGAAGGACACCTGCAACTGCAATTACAAATTAAAACTTTTTTATTCGGTGTCTGAAAAATCATTTCAGTTATTTCTCACAAAGTACGTGTAAAAAAAAAAAATATCTTGATTTAGCAGTTGCATTGGTGTATTAGTTAAACATACAATACACCAAATCTCCCTGCCTGATCCCCTTTCAGTCACAGGAAAACTAAAATGATGCAAGGGAAAAATGGCAGTAGCATACCAGAGCTGTCTCAAACTGCTTTTTATCCCATTCATTATAAAAAGCATCTAAAATAACATAACGCTTTTAAATACTAGCAAAGATAATTAGTAATCTTAAAAAAATATCAGTTTATATACCTCAAGAAACTAGTTTCATACTTAAAGACCATACTCTAAATAGTATTCTTATCCTCAAAATTGCATCACTTAATTGTACATATTCCTATCTGTATAACAGGAGCACGTGAAAGACGATTTCCCTAATAGGTGCTTACACTAAAGTACAGAGACAGCACAAAAAGACAATATTCCAATATTAGTAATTAGACACGCACCATGTAAGTACCATCCATCATCAGTGATAAAAACATGGTGAACCACCACTGCCACACAAAGGAATAATTATAGACCAAAAAAAACTGCCTTCATTACTTTCATCTCTTATTTGAAAAATGTTGTCTAACCCATGCAATTTGCATGGAAATGGCTGCAAGCCCTATTCCTTCAAAACTCATTATAATAGATTCACAATACTTATAAGTGTTGCCCTATTTTGCTATTTTCCTTCTGGTGGCTTCAAATCAGTGGGCAGCTGAGTTCCACTACACTGCTCTTTTACCCTCCCACTCATAAAAGGAACAGAGAAGAAATATGATAAAAAAAACTTCATGGGATAAGCATAGGGAGAACACTCCCCAATTACCATCATGGGCAAAACAGACTCAGCATAGGGAGATAAATGTAATTTATTGCCTAGCGATAACAAACTAGAGGAGTAAGAACTAAAAGCAAACTAAAAACATCTTTTCCCCCCATCCACACTCTTCTACCTCCTCCCAGCGGCCAAAGGGAATGGGGAAGTTGCAGTCAGTCCAAAATGCTATGTCTCTGCTGCTCCTTCTTCCTCACGCTCTTCACCTGCTCCAGCATGAAGTTCTTCCTATGGGATGCAGTTCTTCTCAAACTGATCCACCATATTCTCACCGTGGGCTGCAAATCCTGCCAGATCAACTGCTCCGCGGTGGGCTCCTTTCCACAGGCTACAGTTCCAGCCCAGAATCTGCTCCTGCCTTGACTCCCCATGGGCTGCAGCCTTCTTCAGGTCATATCCACCTGCTATGATATGGGATCCTCCATGAGCTACAGGGGGGATATCTGCTCCACCATGGTACACCATGAGCCGCAGAGAGATAATCTGCTCCACCGTGGTCTTCCTCATAGCCTACAAGAAGACTTCCACGCTGGCACCTGGAGTACCTCCGCCCCTTCCTTCTTCACTAACCTTACTGTATGCAGTATTATTTCTCTATATATTTTCTCACTCCTCTCTCCCAGCTGCTGTGGCACAGGCTTTTTTTTTTTTTTAACACTTCGTTAAATATGCTCTTGCAGAGGCACAACCTGTGTTGCTCATTAGCTCAGCTTTGCAAAGCAGCAGGTCCTTTTTTTTGAAAAGGCTAGAACTGACTCTTAACTAATATGGAGAAGCTCCTGAACTCATCTCACAGAGACCACCTCTGCAGCTTCCTGCTTCCTGTGAAAACCTCGCCAAACAAACACCATGCATCCCTACATGAATTTATGGATAATTACTAGAATTCAGAGATTTCAGGATGCCTTCAGTCCAGTACATTGTCATTTGATTTCCTCCAAAGTTAAAGAAAACTAAACTCTCACAATGTAAAACAGACATAAGCCTTGTACAATCAATGAACATACAGATGACATAAAATACTCAAGAGCTTAGCTTAAATAATTATTACAAAAGAACAGAAAAAGACACTCACCCTATCCTGGGCTCACATAGAAAACTCCAGTGGAGTAAATCTCCAGAGAGATCCTTCCTTGCTGACAGTCAACTCTTAAACGGGTCTAGGAGAGGTAGAGCCAGGCTCCACCCCTTCCTGCAGCACAGGTGATTTGCCTTCACCTGTGCTCCCGTGGCTGACTCATTGCTTGCCTCAGGTGATTAATAAGAGGTTCAGGCCATGATTCAGCAGACCCATACACTCCACCCCTTCACGATGTGAACCAATGATTAGGTTGACTAAAAGGGTGAGCTTTCCCTAATACAGAGATCCAATACACCGCGACACATGTTGGTAAATTTCAAGATGAGTGACGATCGGTGAAAGTTGACATCCTTCTATGGGCCAGCGCTCGACGATGATACTGGAGGCATGCGGTCATGAGGTGCCGGTCTGTCCTATGTTCTATCAGTCCCATGCAGACCATCACCAGGTGTTACACATGATCTGAAAGTAACACTGGAATGTTTTGATGACATTTCATTCCTTCCGGTGATCCTGAAGGCTCAAAGACTCACAGGGAGAAATACAGATGTTTCAGGGGTACCAAGAGGGGAAGGTCTGCCCTCCAGGGCAAAATACAGGCCGTGTTTCTATCCTGGGTCAACACTTCCGCTTGTACAGGAGCACGTCTTGGCCCTGGTGCCAGGATCTAAATTCTCAGGGGCAGGGAGCAGAAGATTATTTTCATTACCAATCAGGGGTCTTACCAGATGATCAGTGCCTGTAATTTGGATCCTAAGCGGGGTGGCTCATGTTGTCTGCAACATTCTCAGGGCACTGGGTCTACCATCACAGGGTCTTAGATTCAGGTCCCGCAAGGTGAGTGCCTTGATGGTATATGCCTGGTTCGCTCACGACACTGGATAGGCCTGCATTAGACCACTTACTGTGTCGACGCAGGTCAGGGCATATCTCGCCCCCTCAGACCGAGGGAGGGGCCCGATATAATCGACCTGCCATCGCTGGAGAGGA
>NW_011176626.1:0-372 GCF_000146605.3 Meleagris gallopavo
TGAAAACTCTATTTTCACTTTTTATTTGGAAAATAAAAGACAAAGCTAAACAGCCCTGATGAATCAACTACTTCTGACTGCAGATAGCAAGCAGAGGGTACACAATCCTTTTCTACACACACTTGCTGTTACCTTATAATTTGTTGGTCTAACAGTGAACCAGTCAATACTTTTGATTAGTTGCAGGAGTCACATAATTTCAATCTAAAGTAATTCCAAGGAAATTATTCATTATTAAGCTTACTTTATATTTCAAACAGATATCAAAGCCTAATTTAAACAAGCTTTGGCTAAAATCTACCATTTAGTATGTTAGGAAATACATCAGTGGGAAGTTGACTTTGTCTTAGTTTGTATTAAGAAAAAGAAAAA
>NW_011176627.1:0-365 GCF_000146605.3 Meleagris gallopavo
CGACGGGACGGACCGGAGGGGCTCCGGGGCCGCGGGGGAACGGGGTGGGGACGCCCCGATGGAAGCGAACGGGGCTCTCCGGTAGGACCGCGGGGGTAGTACTAGGAGTGGGGGTTCCCCGATGGGAGTGGGGTCTTTTTGGGACTGAAAGGCAGGGACAGGGGTCCCCGCTCGGATGCGTCCCGAGGGGTACCGGGACGCGAGGATGAGGTGCCCTCCCTCTCCCCACACCCCCAACCCCGTCTGCGGGCAACTTCGGGGCAGGGCCCCCGGTCGGGTGGGGGCGAAGAGAGTGGGGGTGCTTCCTCCTCCTCTTTCCGCTCCTCCGGTGGCGGTGCTGAGGCCGTGCCCTGTGCCCGCAGCCG
>NW_011176628.1:0-362 GCF_000146605.3 Meleagris gallopavo
CCCGAGGAGCCTCTGCCCGGGGGGAGCGCGGGGCGGACGGCCCCGGTGCGGCGCGGGGAGGAGTGCGTGCGTGGGGGAAATCGATGCATTGTCTTAATAGCGAGTTCTCGTCAAGGCGCGTTAATGACAGGGGATAATGATTTTCATATTCGGCAGACAATGCTCCCCCCCAACACACGCTCCGCGCCACATCCTCACAAATCTTTCTAATTTGCTCTTCTGCCAGGCAGAGAATCAAACCGTGCTCGGCGAAGCCACTTGCAAAACAAACGCGGCCGGGGAGATCTGCGCGCCCGTGCCGGCGGCAGCTCCCGGAGGAGCCCACCTCGAACAGCCCCCCGCGCCCCCTGCCCCGCTCCCTC
>NW_011176629.1:0-357 GCF_000146605.3 Meleagris gallopavo
ATATTGTTAACTCTACATAGGGCCTCCGGTACCATCTGGAAGCCCTAGGGGGACTGACATCCCTCATCACACCATGAACTGGGCCAAAGTCAAGTTTTTTGCTTCAGGTGGTTCAGGCATTGTAGCCCGAGGCACCTGAGGGGACTTTTTTTTCTATTGCGAACGATGAAATCCTAATAATTCCACATCATCGTCGGTACTGTTCCTATAACTCTTACCCTTGGTTTCTTAGGGTAGTTCTGGAATCTGATTTTCTCCACAGCTGAAGGACAATGTGATTGGGCTGGTGGTCAATCTTCGCATATTGGACCCCAGCCCGAATTAGGCCATTAAACATTTGTTTTCAGGAAACCCTTA
>NW_011176630.1:0-351 GCF_000146605.3 Meleagris gallopavo
TAAGAGGAAGCAGGCAGGCAAGCGAACAAGGATACAGACAGGGAAGGGGAGGAAAAGCAGAATGTAATGACAACAAAAAGAAAAGAGAAAAAAGAAAACCTACAAAGAATTAGAAACTGAAAGGAAAGCACGGAAAACTAATTTGAAAGAGAAGAAAAGACAAAGATCACTTTTAGAAAGGACAGAAATAAAGCAAAGCCACGGACTGGAAAGGAAAAGAACCCAGATAAAGGAAATCAATAGAAAGCAAAGTAAAAGGAGCAGGAAAGAAAAGCAAAAGGGAAAGGGTAAAAAAAGAACAACAAATTTTAGTTAAACAAAACAAAGAAATACAAAGAAAAAGCACAGAGA
>NW_011176631.1:0-350 GCF_000146605.3 Meleagris gallopavo
GATTGTTGGTTCTCGAGGGTCTGTAAATAATAATGCCCATAGTTCTATCTGGCATGCAAAAGTTGCCCAACTATGAATTCTCTATTAGCTAGAGGTATAACCATGAGCACTCTAAAAGCATCTGTTGTACAAATTTTGGTGATTGTTCAAAATCAATATATAAGAATATGCGAAAGTTGAGGACCTCTTTCTAACCAGTTAGAGATTAACGCAGAGCAGAACATTCAGGATATATTTCCAGGTTGCAGAAAGTTGGGCTGCAGACCAAACACGTGTTTGTTCTTTTTAGCAGTTAAAGATTTCTTTTCTTGTCATGATATTATGTTTGCCTTGTTTCCTTTCTCACACTA
>NW_011176632.1:0-381 GCF_000146605.3 Meleagris gallopavo
GATTTCTTCCCCATCAGGATTCGCGAATTGTGAGCTTGGAGGAAGTGGTGCTTGATGTCTAGCAGCTCTATGGGACCCCCTTGCATTCCAGTGCTGTAACTCATGGGCTATTAGGCCCTTGAAATGGTCAAAGTTGGATCTCCTGAAGTCCAGGACTGCTGTCCTAATTATTGCTGTGTTTCTTCGATGCAAGATCCTGAACTCAGCTGTCTAATGGTTGATGCATGCAAGGCTGTCTATACGAAGAGGATTACTTTGTGTTTTGCAGTTAGGTTAAATGCAGTTTAGCTTCTGTATTCTTACCTGGAAGCTTATCCAACTGGCACTTTGTTAAATGGAAGATGGCATTGTGACAAGTTCAAGACATTTGGGACTACAAAC
>NW_011176633.1:0-339 GCF_000146605.3 Meleagris gallopavo
CTCAGCCGTGTCCTGCTGCTTGTCCATCTTCTTGCAGGATCTCAAATGTCCATTCTGGTACAGTCGATCCCTGTTAGCCACCCTGGAGCAGGTGGCAGCGCAGGGTGACAGTGTCCTCAATGGTGCAGCGACAGGGAGGCTGGGGGCACTGGGACAGGGCACAGCAGTCAGCCTTGTCCCTGCACACCCTCCTGTGCCTCTCTGATGACCCCTACCACACTTCCCTCCCTCTCTCCCCATTCTCCCCCTGTCCCCATACTCACGTTGCTGTGCCTTGCTCACTGCCACCGGCCACCAACCTGCAAGGGACACGGTCCTGGTCACACACAGGGCCACCAA
>NW_011176634.1:0-338 GCF_000146605.3 Meleagris gallopavo
GAGAAAAAAAAAGAGAAAGAAAAAGAGAAAGAAAAAGAGAAAGAAAAAGAAAAAGATGAAGAATGGAAATGCAGAAGGAAGGAAGAAAGAAATGTGATATGAATATGAAACATATTGCATAATCCACAGCTTGAACCCAGAATTACTCAAAAGATTAAAGCATGCTAGTATTTAACAGTAAAACTGCACAGGTAAGAATGCAACATTACAGCGTTCAAGGGTTTGGGTCTCTTTTCCTATAAAGAGATATAAGTAAATCCCTAGCATTACCATTATATCAAATGTGCCTAAGATTTGCCTTAAGAGCGTAACTTTTTTTTTTTTTTTTTTTAAATGCA
>NW_011176635.1:0-337 GCF_000146605.3 Meleagris gallopavo
AACTCCCGTCCCGGCCGCTTCTCTGGCCCCAGCACACACACGCTGCCTGAGGCCACCTCCCTCTCCCCCTGCATTCACACCCCTCGCCCCTCGGCCTCTCCTGCCCGCTTCCCCCAGCCCCTACCTGAGATGGACGTGCTGTGCCCATCTGCTGCTCTCCTGCAGGTGAGACGATCACGGCTGGAAGGCAGAAGTCGAACTGGAGCCTGCAGGGACAAGAGCAATGGCAGGGGAGCTGTGAGAGAACGCAGCAGTCCCTGTCCCAGCCCAGCCCTCCTCAGCCCAGCTGCAGGACACTGCCTGGAGGGCAGCACAGCAGGCCTTGCACAGGAAGACA
>NW_011176636.1:0-335 GCF_000146605.3 Meleagris gallopavo
GAGCCGAGCCGGGCCAGGCCTGCCGCCGCTGAGCCGCACTCACCCAGCAGCAACAGCTTCAGCTCCCGGCGCGCGTCCCGCTTGTCGCGGCGCAGCTGCCGCTCGATCTCGTCGTTGATCCGCCGGGCTTCCTTGGCTTCCTCGCTCAGGCAGCACGCCATGATGGACTCCAGAGTCATTCTTCCTAACTGGTTCACACACAGCCCCCACCCCCTAAAATCGCACGCACTCGCTCGCTCGCACGCCCGCACCGGCCGGAGCCCGCACCGCGCACCGCAGGGCAGACACGAGGACCGCACGCGGGCGAGGAAAGAGGCAAGGCTGTTCGGATCCCC
>NW_011176637.1:0-332 GCF_000146605.3 Meleagris gallopavo
GCAAACAAAGGCCCAGAAGAAGAGAGCAGCTTGTCCCTGTGTTCACATAGTAAGGCTGTCCTTTCTGATCTGTTGCCTCTCAGGTGGTGCCTACAGCTGTGCGATGTGCTCTGCAGGAAGTGCTGATGTTTTGCATTTAACCTTGTCTTTCATCTTGTTTTAAAGCTTAGAGGAACCTTAAATTCTACAGCCCTGAGTTTTGTGCCACAAGAGCTCTCCAGCTTCTGTGATGTGAGACTGTGTTGTGTCTACTTTAAATCAGGCTCGTTTTCCCTTTTCATTTTAAGGTAGGAAAATTAATTTCTGGGCCAGGAGAAGAAGAAATGCAACAA
>NW_011176638.1:0-321 GCF_000146605.3 Meleagris gallopavo
CCCGGTGCCACACCGGACGGGGGCCGCGCTCGGCTCGGCCGGATGGCAGCGATGCCCGAACACCTCCACCACCACCGCTCCATCATGCGGAATCCGACGGCCAAAGCGAGTCTGCACCCCGCATGCAGGCACCTCCGGCTCCCCCAGTACCCCCAGTACCCCCAGTACATCCAGTACTCCCAGTACCACCAGTACTCCCGGTACCACCAGTACTCCCAGTGCACCCCTCGGCCTCCTCCATCCCGGCCCACCCACGGCTCCCAGCAGCAGCGCTTGCCGTGCCCCATCCCCGCCCCCGGAGCGCAGCCCGGCTGACCCCCC
>NW_011176639.1:0-319 GCF_000146605.3 Meleagris gallopavo
CCTGTAGTTCCCCGGATCCTCCTTACGACCCTTCTTGTAAATGGGAGTCACATTGGCAAGCCTCCAGTCTTCTGGGCCTCACTAGTCAACAAGGAGCGCTGATAGATGATAGAAAGTGGCTGGGCTATCACCTCCTCCAGTTCCCTCAGCACTCTCGGGTGCATCTCATCTGGCCCCATAGACTTGTGGCAGTCCAGTTGGAGTAGTAGGTCTCTGACTGTTTCTTCCAGAATCACAGTGGGGTTAGCATGCTCCCCAGCCCAGATTACCAGGTCAGAGAGAGGAGTATCCTGAGGATAACTGGTCTGACTTTTAAAGA
>NW_011176640.1:0-318 GCF_000146605.3 Meleagris gallopavo
CACCGCAGTCCCACAGCCTTCCAATGCTCCATCCTGAAGAACTTCCTGTCCCAGCAAGTCTACTGAGCACCCTGTGTTCTCTCTACATCCCCTGCACCACGCCGTGCTGCCCAGTGAGTGCAGCGCAGCTCTGCGGGACTGGGGGACTGCAGAACAAGTGCCAGCCTTTAGTTGAGAGCGTTATTCAAGTCCTGGTCCAGGCTGTGCCCTTCTCACATCCCATCCACCAAGCCCAGCCGGGCTACTGCTTGGTTCTTCCTTGTCAGAGATGTCACTGCAGGAGCTGGGGAGAAAACTGGACAGAGATGTGTGCTTGGC
>NW_011176641.1:0-317 GCF_000146605.3 Meleagris gallopavo
GCACGGAGCTACCAGGATAAGTACCTGCACCAGCAAAAGAGACGGCCACCACGCCACCAGAAAGGGGACAGGGCTATAAAGGGGAATCAAAAGCACAGAGGGATGCCTATGGACAAGTGAGGCTCGTGGGCGGGGGGACGCGGGCAAGGCATGACCTTGTCCTCGTGGCAGTTAGAATCTGTGCTGGTGGGCTGTCTGCATGGGCTCTGAGGGGCCATCAGAGGGCGTTTCCCAGCCAGAGTGCAGGTGTACAGCAGGTCTGGGTGAGACACTGCCGTCAGCCTCACTTCCTTTCATTTTCAGTGGTATCTTCAGCC
>NW_011176642.1:0-314 GCF_000146605.3 Meleagris gallopavo
CGCCAGTTCTTTTGCAGGTACCCTCCCTGCAGGAGCGGCCGCTCCCCGTGCCCCGCACCCTGCCCGCCACCCGGGAGCCGCCCACGGAGCCCTTTCCAGACGCCGTGCTGCTCTCGGAGGACCAGGGGCACCCGGCGCCCACCGACGTGTGCCCCCATCCCGCCACGGCTCCGCTCACCTGCAGCGCTGCCACGCTGGAATCAGGCGGTGAGTTCAGGGGCTGCAGAGCGGGCGGCAGGCTGTCCGCACCGGCTGGCTGTGGCAAAGCTGGCATTGCCCCACTGGGGATGGTCTTGCTTTGCCAGCAGTGACAA
>NW_011176643.1:0-308 GCF_000146605.3 Meleagris gallopavo
CGAGTGGTCAGGTGAAAAAGATGAACCATCTAATTAAATCACAGATTGTAAAACTGGGCCAGGAATCTGGACTGTCCTGGCCACAGTTGTTGCCTTTGGCTCTCCTTAGGACCAGAGTGAAACTTAGAGCCAAAGAGGGGTTAAGTCCTTTCAACATACTGTACAAAAGGCCTTATGTTGTACAAGCGGGGATCTCTACCCAGCGAGGGAGTGAAATACTGAGCATGTGATAAGTCTACAGGAATAGCTTTGGGAAATAGAGAAACTGGTTCTAGGAACTAGAGCCCAAGGCCTTGGCGGCCTGATAC
>NW_011176644.1:0-308 GCF_000146605.3 Meleagris gallopavo
ATGCGGGGACTAATTTGCTGGGGAGAGACCTTATGATGGAATTGGGAATACAAATCACAACTTGTCAGGAGGGAATTACAGTATCGATGAATGTGTTACCTGAGACAGATGAGAAGGATATAGATCCCATGGTCTGGGCAAAGGAAGGGAGCGGGGGGGTTGAAAATAACCCCTTCAAAAATAAAGCTGCAGGAAAAATATGAGACTATAAGACAGAAACAATATCCAGTACCTTTGGAAGGACATACTGGCCTTAAACCCGTGATACAAGGGTTATTGAGAGATGGGTTGTTGGAACCATGTATGTC
>NW_011176645.1:0-307 GCF_000146605.3 Meleagris gallopavo
GAGCATTCCTTGTTTCTTTTTATTTTTTTTAATTTTCCCACATGGGAAACATTACTTTCACACAAGCAAATAAAGCACCATTGCTTTTTTGAGGCGCAGAACTGTAATTATGCATATTCCCACACTGCACTTAGGAAGGCTGAGCTTACCTTGTGATAAGATCAGCTTTCTAATCTTTTGCTAAATTGAGATCACAAAAGAGAGAGAGAGAAGAGAGAAGAGAAAGAAAGAAAGGAAGAAAGAAAGAAAGAAAGAGGAGAGAGAGAGAAAGAACAAATTCACATTCCAATCCAGACATATCTGGTTA
>NW_011176646.1:0-306 GCF_000146605.3 Meleagris gallopavo
AGCTTTCATTGGGTTTCCCTAGCAGAGAATGAACAATCATGCTTCATCTAGTGGCTTTTCTTCAGTCCTTCCAACTCCATTTAGAAAGTAACTATGAAATGGTAAAGAAATGCTTTAGCCAACAACACCCAAAATCCTATAATCACCGTATCATCTACGTTCTGAGCCAATATGCAACAGTGCTGAAGATATCTCAGCTTGTCAGCAGTTCCTTCTTGCCTCTGAAGAGAACCTGCTATGGGAGATTCTGCCACAGAGAGCGTCCTGCTGTAACTCCACAGAGGGGGGCTTCCCTGTCTTCCAGGG
>NW_011176647.1:0-301 GCF_000146605.3 Meleagris gallopavo
GACTGATGGAAGGAAACATATCAGGACTGAACAGCACAAAAACACCTGGATCACATCCCACATGGCTTCGAACAGCAGTCAGAGTTCAAGGCTCTGCTGTTCTATTGAGATCAGCCTTCTGCTAGACCCACACTTGTCTCAGATCAGGTGTGTATCAGTTTAAAAGACAACCACGACTCAAAAAGGTACCAGGGAACCAGCTGCTACTCACAGAACATGCATTTCTAAAAAGGAAAAGCTTCCACGAATGCTAGAGAAACCAAGCAAACCTCAGAGACGTTGCAGAACCACCTCTCTGAGA
>NW_011176648.1:0-1900 GCF_000146605.3 Meleagris gallopavo
TTTTTCTTTTCTTTTTTCTTTTTTTTTCTTTTTGTGTTTTAGGAAGGAATGCTGTGCTGGGGGAATTCTAGTATAAGACTACAAATAATACTCTTTACTGATGTTATTCTTATAGAAAGTTCATAGGCATTGCCATTCATGCCTTTTTTTCTTATAAGCCATTACTTGTGAGTGTTTAATGACTTTATTCTTACAGTCATTTCTGCAGGTGGAAATCAGAAGAAAACCTGTTTAATAGAGCTGATTTACCAGACCACTCTTAAGCCATGATTGCTTGGAACTTCAGGAATACAGGTCTTCCTCTGTGCTTTCTTGTTACTAATTAAAGCTCTTTATTCCTGGGAGAAGAAAAAAAAGAAGGTATCTTTTTTGGTACAAGGGGCATTTTTCCCTCCTCTCCGTATTCTTCCCTGCACAACACCCAAGAAATAGCCTTGCACGAATATCACAAGTTCTTTTATGCCTTAAGAAAAACATAGTAACTGATGAACTCTTATTTTAATAGCAAACTAATTTACTCTTAGTCATAAAAACGTTACAAATACAAGTGCACTGGTGTAACAACATTAGTACTGCCTACAAATGAGACAGCTGTTATAGGAAGTGGATCTTCCCAATTTGCCTCTTTCTTTTCATTCCATCCTTAGAATGATTTATCACTGCTTGTTACAACCAGCCATCTCCAGGACTAATGCTCCCAAATATCATCTGTGATGACACTATTTACACACTAACTCATCTCTTCCAATAATTCACAGTTGAAAATGCATCAGTGGCACTGCCATTTAGAGGACGTGACAGTAAGACTAAGGACACACGCTTTGAAGTTAACGACAATTGGTACTATCCAAGCAGCAGGACATCTGGGAAGAGATACAAAGCATTTTTAAATGCTTCTGTGTTCTGGTTATTCTATGTAACCTCAGGAGAAGTACTTATTTATTTACTTATTTACTTATTTATTTATTGCATGTGCTTTTTATCAACAGTATCTTTACAATGGGTGCAATAACCTTAACAAAGTAGTTAAAATAGTCATAATAGATAATGAACGGATAACATCATACTAAGCGTCAGGTGTGGGTTATTATCACAGGTGGTTAAAGACACAGATTAAGCAATAAACTACTGTTTCCTTAACTAGTTCTCTGTTTCACATAAACAGGATGAGACTTTACAAAATGAAGAAGAAATGCAAAATAATTTTAGTCACTAATGAAAAACTGCCTCATTAGTTTTATTAGAAACTGATGAAAATGTACATTGGAAGGATAAGGTGGAGTGCTATATCTAAAAGATTACACCTCTGCTGAAGTGAGTTTGTTTACAGACATGATGCTTTTCAATACTTTGCTTCCAATAAAATTGAAATGCTGAGGGAATCCTCATGATTTCACCAACAGCTGAATTCTGAAGCTAACAATTGGGCTCAGCCCTTAAGAGTATTCTGAGTCCCTCCCATTTAGCAGTGTACACAGTTCAGAACTCCTTTGGACTCTACCTGGCTGAAACTGAGTGCAGATTTAAGAACTTACTTGAAATACTGCATGTCTAAGAGAGACTGACATTTTCTGTGAACTCCCCATAGCAAATCAAGTCTACAAGCTACATGCAGCTGCAAGTGCCTGCACAACCTATGCATAATGCAAGACTTCAGTCATCAAAAGTTCACAGAAAGCAGATATGGTGACTTTGGCTCCTGAATACTATGTCTGTCTTTTACATTTCACCATAGGGCAGTTTTGTTTGTAAACTCTCCAGCAACAAATTCATAGAAACTTAGAGACTAAGTATTCATAGGTATGGATTGCACTTCCTAAAGTATAATGGCATTAACTACAAATGAGAAAAGATGAACAAATTCTGCCACAAACACTGAAAAATTAATTGTAAAAAAAAA
>NW_011176649.1:0-1541 GCF_000146605.3 Meleagris gallopavo
AAAAAAAAAAAAAACCAAAGCAGAACAAGAATCAAAATGGTAATATGAGAGAATGTGAAGAACTGGAAGAAAAAGAGCCCAACTGGGACCTACTTTGGTATGAATCACTGTTTACTGATTAAGAGGATTTATAATCTGGAGATTAAACAATGATGAAAGCATTTCAGCTTTAACTAAATGCCATAACATTGACATAATTCATTAATCCTGAATTCTTAAGATACTTATTGCACCATTCTTCAAGAAACCTTTTCTTTTCCCCCAATAAAACTTGAATTGCATAGCTCAGTTCTTCAGGACTCTTATGTTTTCATTCACACTTCCTCTATATTTTCTTTAAATTCAAAAGGATCAGATATTTAGAAAAATAACATTGTGGAAATTGTTTCTGTGTTTCCGGCAAACACAAAACCAGAAGTAATAAAACTATCTTTGTTCACAATCTCAGCAGTTATCAACCTCTGATTACTATAGGAAAGACCTGTATTCCTTCTGAACAGTAACTATCAAGACCAAACATTTAGATGCCTGCGCGACTTAGTACAGCTGGGTAATTTAGTTCATTTTGAGTAAGAAACTCCACACTTTGTCATCTCTGCAGATATACAGTATACAGCCACTTGCAGTAAGACCAGTTTTCTGTATTACCATGACTGGAATGGTGAGCTTGAAGCTGGCAATGAATCTTTAATTGGAAATATACTATTTGGTAGCCAATAACCAAAATCAGATTGGTGCAATACAGCCCTCCCCTGGCAATGAGAAAAATATTTTTGAGCAAGAAGGCCTTGGGACAACAGTAAGTGGAAATCAGGTGTTGAATCTGCATTCCTCTCTGTGATAGCAACATTTGACTCCACAGACTTTGCCTCCACAGTAGCACTAAGTCACACTTCAAGGAGTATAGATTTAAATACGTGTATTTAAATGTAATTTTAAATATAGATTTAGCCTTACAAATAAGATAATCAGAATTCCCTCACATTTCTCATATTGGAAACTACAAGTCCTACATCAAAGACACAGTAAATGTTAATCTCCCCTGTAACCTTATCATTTCAACAAAGTTATATATTCTTCATATTTCTTTGTAACTTTTATGTAACTGTTATATAAGGAAGTTATAATTCTGTAAAAAATTTATGCAAGTCTCCATAAATGAAGAAGTTGTGGTAGGAAAGTAAGTTTTGTGGCACAGAAATCAAAGCAGAAAGAGAATGAGCAATATTTGAGAACACCCTGGGCTTACTGGTGTAAGTAATTACTGCCAGTAATGCAAATGCAACAAATCAGGAAAAGAGACTTCAAGAAATTGAGAAAATAAATTAAATGATACATCCAAATTTTTCTAGTGACACAGTAACTTTCTGACTGAAGAACTTCCTGCTTTTTGTTCTGCTTGTAAAATTGCATGTATTTAATCTGTCAAAGTCCAGAATATCTCTTCTAAAATTTAGAAATCAAGCCATTGGTGTGAGACTACTTATCTCTGGACACAGCTCAGACTTTTTTTTTTTTTTTAAAAAAAAACTATTCCTTTT
>NW_011176650.1:0-1502 GCF_000146605.3 Meleagris gallopavo
AAAAAAAAAAAAAAAAAACCTTGCTACAGTTTTTGATATGCTTTAAATGTCTTTAGGAAATGGCCTTTCCAGTATGTAGTTGGCATGAACTATAATGTTTGAAGACTGTCTAGCCTTTCCAAAGCTACTTGTGTTGGATGGAATAAAAGAGCATTGGAGCACTGAAAGACGTGCCTTATGTTATAGGGCTCATCCACAGGAAAAAGGTCAGGATTGAGAGGATTGAGGCTACATGAAGTCAAAAACATACCTATGGGAGGTCTGTGACTGCCATCTAAAATGGAGGGAAGTGTAAATAGAGGATAAGCCATGTTTTTGTGGAGTTCAGCCAGGCCTGCAGTTTGTCCAGTCTCCCCATCCATCAGGATAGCTTCTGTGCTCCCTTCTTGTTCTATGGAAGTACAGTGAGTGTTGTCTGAAGCTGATGGACCAAAAGAGGAAAGTATTTATATCGTGTGAGTTAGAGAAACAAACCTCACTGAATTCCCCAAAGGGAACTGCACACTCCGAGTCTTTCAAGGTCCTCTTCAAAAGGCTTTTTTTCCCCCTCCTATCTTCCTTGCAATCTGAACGACATTTTAAAGAGCATATGGATAAAACAGGAAAGACTTTTATTGTGGTGCCCTTCCTTCAGAGTAAATTAGACACTGCTTCAGATTCTTTGATGGGGCAAGAGGAGTGGATGGAGACCCATCTTCCCCCCCCTTCTCTTGCTGAGCCAGATCTGGCCTTGCACAGAAGAAGGAAAGAAAATGACACTCATTTTCTGAAGCAGGGAAGCGAGATGGGAATAACTACACTTTGCAGCTATTTCCAGCCCAAGATTAGCTAAATTCTGGTTGATGATGCCCCGTTAGGCATCAGGGAATCAGGCTGTCCAGCCCCGCACTGCTATAAAATCAGCTTTATTTTTGCAGGGACCAACCTCTTTTCATTTAATCAGGAGCCAAGTCCTGGGGAGAAGCTCTATGTGCACACATATACGTGTGTGAGATAGTTATGAAGGACCTGACTTTGACCTCCTCACTTTCAGCAGAAGGTTATTGTCTTAAATAGCACATCCAGCTAACAATTCCCTTTGATCCTCTGAAACTTCAGCAGAGCCACCTGATATAATTTTCATCCCCCTCTCTGACTCCTTGCAATCCGTCCTCCCCACCCACCTCCCCCCAAACATTCAAACACATTATAGCAGGAACTAATTTTGTCTGGACTATTATTAGATCATGAGATCAGGGCAACATAGAGGTCGTAAAATGTTTCATTCTCTCTGAATGGCCATCGTGCCCCTATCAGGTACCATAACGTTAGGTTTGCTTATTGTGCAGATTGCTTGAGTTGCAAATTGCACATTATCCGGCTTAAACACCTGGCATTTACATTCATTATAACCCTGACACCCCCCCTTTATGGCCTCCCGCGAGGGCCTTCCAATTGGTCAGAAGCACAAATGAATGTTTTATGATTATGATGAATAATGTGAGGGGTTGTGGAGGGGAAAA
>NW_011176651.1:0-1500 GCF_000146605.3 Meleagris gallopavo
AAAAAAAGAAGAAGAAGAGAAAAAAAAAAGAAGGTCAAAGTAGCTGAGGCTATTTACCTGCAGAAACGCTCGTTGTCCTGTGGGCAGAGTGGGCCTGGGACCAGAAGGAAGAGTATGGCAGCACTGTATCAGGCAAAGTGGGATTATTCCAGCATTAATTCAAATCGAGTCACCATAAACAATTCTGCAATAAAGTGAATCATTCTGCACACTGAATACTCTGAGCTATATTCAATTATTAAAGTTGAATCTGAACCTGGCAGAAAGATTACAGTTAGACATCACATAACATTCAGATGGAAACCTCAACATTTAACAAGAATATGGTTATAACACCCTTGCAGCTGGGAATGACACATTTCAGAATGTACAAATATCTTGTATTAATAAAAAGGGTATCTGAAAGCGTTTCTTTACGCCTTATTGCTGCAATGTTTCATAAGCTAGAACAAAACACACGCATAAAAGAACGATCTGGTGTTTCAAATGTGAAACAGTAGATTCACAGCAGGGAATGATTATTATTATTTTTTTTTTTCAATTTCCAACATATCAATTATAAATGTCAAAAAGGGAAAAACATTTCATGTGGAAAGCAACTACCAATCTCCTCAGAGCTGTATTTGCTCTCTCTGTGTCATTACATTGATCAGTTTAGTTAGAACTCAAAATAAATGTACTGCTCAATGCTAAGTGCTGTGCTTTTTGTAAAATATATTTTCTAAACTCTTAAAGACTGAGCCAAAGTTCCCTTTCTCTTCATTGGTTTAGATGAAATAAAAATCTCTTTGATGTTGGTTATTCCATTAAAAAGTGTTACCATGTAGATTCTGATATTTATGTCATCAGTGATATGTCTCTGTATATCTGAAAATAGATTACTGTTGAATCATAGAGTAGCCACAGGGATCATCAAGTCCAACTCATATCACCAATTCATTGCACACATGGAAACAGATCCCACAAAGTCCCATTCACTGCTTTCATCACTGTCTTATTTTTATTCTCCTTCAAGCTAAAAAACATGCACCACAACCCCTGAGTTAGGGAAGAAAATCACTCCTGTGGTAACTGGAAATTTGTATCTCTTCCTCTGCACCAGACCAGCTGTCCTCTCTGAGGGCTTCTCACTCTTTTACACAGTGATGGAAATCATGCTCATTCTCCATATGGCTAACTCCAGATCCAGCGTGGCCGTGACAGAGAGGTTTAGGGTGCATTTCATCCCCAAATTCTGATGACTAAACACAATCTTACTGGCCTTAGTTACTTAACTGACTCCCTTATGGTGGAGGAAAGACCTCATTAAAGCATTTCAACTAACCTGAGTTGCTTCAGTCTGGAACTGCATTTCAAGCTCATTTGCACATGCTCAGTGCTGTCACCTAGTTTTCTTTATGTTTTTTTTCAGTGAATTATTATAGATTTGAAATTTGTATCTCTTTTTTTTTCATGTGAGTGTATTTTGAATGGCAAGGTTCTTGTCAGTAATGCTTTTTT
>NW_011176652.1:0-1483 GCF_000146605.3 Meleagris gallopavo
AACCAGAAAACAAAATAAAACAAAACAAAACAAAAAAAGAAGAAGAAGAATGAGAAGAAACAAACTGCCTATGACTAAGATATCTTTATTTTTTGATGAATTTTCAGATCCTTTTCTTGTCAGCTGAAAATCATGAAGGAATAATAAAGCCTTCAGGATACCTGCCCCACGGGTTATGGAGGGACCCTTGTGTGGTGCCAATAGCGATAGTTTGCTATACATACAGCAGAAAGCAGCTCATCCCATTTTTCCATGTTGGCACCTTCTCATCAGTAAGATGTCGGCAAATTGGAGGGAGTTCAGACAAGAGCCACAAAAATGATAAAGGGCCTGTGGAGAGCTGACTTACGAGGAGAGATTAAAAGAACCAAATATGTATAGCTTGGCTAAGGGATGACTGAGGAGAGGGGGAGGAAGGAAAGGTGATATTTATCTCCATATATTTGCAAGGGTGTAAATTCCAAGGCAGGAGATGAACTGCTTATGATGGTACAAAGGGAGATTTACTAGAAGTTGTAGTAGGAAATTAAGCAAAGAAAATTTTCAGCTGAATGTCAGGAGAACTTTGTTAAGGGTAAGATAACGATGATAAATATTTATGTAGCATTTCGATAGTGTGAAAGGGCAAGCTGATTTCTGCATTCAATGTTTCTAGGCAGTGGGGACAGATTGCTTTCCACTCTGTCTTGCTATTTAAGAAAAGGCTCAGTGCAAAAGGGGAAAATTTCTCACTCCAGTATGTGCAGTAAAGACGGGCAAAAATCCTTGTCTAAACACATCTGGCTTTGCTACTCTAGAAGTAGGTTGGCTAGACCTTGACTGCGTTGTCTGCCTGTGTTTTGCATTATGTCAGGTGTTGGTCATCTACTGCTGACATTTCTAAAGACAACAGACTGGTAGGACTTTTTCCTGGGCAACTCTAGCACAAAATGATGGTCACTTTTTCTGGCATGGCTTAACATTCAGAACAGCATGTGAAAACTTGCAATTTAGTCAGTAAATGAACTGAAGCCAGTATTTCTGCTTTTCATCCTGAGATCAATTCACTACACAGCTCTGCATTAGTGCTTGCTGAGCTTAACAGAAATATTCCAGCACCTGCCCAAGCAAAGGCATCTTTTCAGGGTTGGTGGAAATCTTGTAGTTGAGGACCTTTAGGTGTGAGGTAATTGGAGACAATACTAGAATGTCCACTGAAAGGGACAATCCCATGCAATCTGGTAGAAGAATGTGGGGTAGGAAATACTGATCTCTTCTGCCTCTCAGATCAATTACAGTGATCCTATTCTGATGTCCAGTGTTCCACACTGGAATCTTTTACATGGCTTTGTCAAGTAAAGGGGAATCCCAAAGGTCTCCCGACCTTTATGTACTGCCAGAAAAAATCTCTCACATGACTCAAGATGAAAGTAGGCTGGGTTTCTTTCTTTATCTTTTTTGTAATGCAGTGTTCAGTGTCTGGGACACAAACACATGCAAAAAA
>NW_011176653.1:0-1257 GCF_000146605.3 Meleagris gallopavo
CTGAAATTACATGAAAAAAAAAAAAAAATAGAACCACACCATAAGATATGGTAAATTGGAATAAATTATTTATTGTTACTTGATCACAGGCTCTTCATATGAGAATAATTGAGCTGGGCAAGAAATTAGTCCCTTGAAATATGAAAGATTTTAAATTGAAAAGTTCTAAATAATGGGACCAAAGTTTTTCTCTCTCTTTCATAAAAAGAGCAATAGAGTCATTGGAAACAGCCCTGCCAAAATGTGGTGTGAACTTTAGATCAGGCTCCAGATTTCTTAAGAGACAAACATCCTTCCATAGACACAGCACTCTTCATTGCTCCTGTTAAGCCTGAGAATCCTGGAAAACTGTTTTGCTGGAAGACCTGAGATTCCACATCCATCCCCTCTTCTAGCTGCTCTCTAGGTTAGGAGCACACACTGTGGCACAGTCAACATCTCATCTTAAGCTGTGTGGTGAGTACTCCACACCGCTAATCCTGCAACAAACAGAAAATAGGAGAAACAGGGAGCAATAATCCTTTCTTTTGTTTTGTTTTGCTCTTCCCTGTTCCACTCACTTGGTGAATCTTCTGCTCTTGTTCCCATTTTCTCTTCTCTGCTTGGACTGCACAGTAAAAGTAGTGAATAAAGTCAAGGTTGAATTTAGTCTGCTGAGGCCTTCACCTAGTCATGTCCAGCATCATGCTAAAGCATTTGACCTGCTGTCTGTGCGCTGATTGCTACGTTTGGATGTTGGATGAATTAGTAATGCATTAAGAGGTTGGCTTATACAAAAAACTGTGTGGAAATGAACAATAAAAGGAACAAGCCCAGGGAAATCAATATGTGTACACAACTGTGTTGTACAGTGCTGAGTTCTTATATTTTTAATCTATTTCCATTCTTGTTAACTGAACTACCAAATGTACTGCATGACCATATGTAAAGCTGTAACTTTACTATAATGTAGCAAAAGATGTTTTTAGATGGAGCTCACAACAAAAGCAAAAATCTCTTCATGTTGTTTCAAATTCCCTCATTTAATTTTTAATTTTAACCTTCAAATATCATTATTTTTATCCTAAATTGTTCTTTGCTTGGTTTTAAAAATAACTTTGTCTAGTAATAAAACACAAATGGCTAATTCTTATATGTTTTTAGGATTAGACTTTGTCAGGAAATGATTTTTCTCACTCCAAAATGCCTTGCTAATTCTAAGCCATTCTATGTTATATGATAAACCTGAGCCTCTTAGCAGCCTCCCAGCAAAAAAAA
>NW_011176654.1:0-1249 GCF_000146605.3 Meleagris gallopavo
AAAAAAAAAAAAAAGGAAAAAGTACTGGAAATATCAAAATAGCAAGATTTTAATTCTGAGCTTTTTTTTCTTTCAAATGTTTTATAATATTATGGCAGTGGCATGTGTTTCTTCAGTGGAAACTGAAACATAACTGCAAATATCCATTTGTATTTTGTCTGACAAATCGCACTTTAAAACATGCAGTTTATATTGTTTTCTTTAAAAGCCCTTCATCCCATTTATGCAGTGTAGCAAAGGGACCGTGTAGATGTCCTTTGATTAAGGCACTGGAGCACCTCACCTCACCTCCTCACTGGAGGAAAGGCTGAGAAATCTGGGAATTCTTGGTCTGGAGTGGAGTAGACACTGCAGAGATCTTATGGGAGTCTATAGTAACCTGATTGGAGGACACAGTGAAGGCTGAGCCATGCTCCTTTAAGTTGTGCCACTGCTCGAACAAGAGCTCATGGACACAAATTAGGACAGAGGAGGTTCCCTCTGAACATCAAACAGCTTTTCTTTACTGTATGGGTTACACTGGGACGTGTTGCCCTGAGAGGTTGTAGAGTCTCCTCCTAGGAGATCATCAAAAGATGCCTGGCATGGTTCTGGGCAACCTGCTCTGGGCTTCAAGCAGATGAGCCTCCAGAGGAGAGGTCCCTTCCAACCTCAACTATTCTGTGATTGTGTAAAAGGCTTAAAGACATGAATCACATCAGTACTCACTTTAGTACTCTTTAATACTGCTAGTCAGAGGGAAAATGTGGTTTCAAAGCAAACAGAAATCAGTTAACTAACAGTCATAAAAATACCATGTGTTGTCATGTGGTAGTCCTGTGTGGCCCTCTGTCCTGGTATTATCCTTTATATTGTACATAATCTGAAGCACAGTTGCTATCAAGTCCACTTTCATATTCATCTTGTATTTGAAGATTATTGTGAGGTATGTTTTTTCAGCAATGAATCTCTGTAATCTTCTATGATGTAGTTATCTTTTCTGACTGTAACAGCCAAGCCAGCCTAGCCAGGCTGTCAGAGTTTCAGCAAAAGTTTCCTGTTCATCCACTCGAGTCTTCTTCCCCTCTGGCTCTTCTTATAGAAGAGAGATGACAGCCTGCTCCTGCGTCTCCTTCTTGAGAAGCAGTCAGCCTTCCTGTACCCCTTTACCCTTCAGGACTGTTCTCAGTGGACCATCCCTAACAGTGTCCTGGACAGATCAAAGTCTGTCCTTCAGAAGTCCAAGGCAGCTGTTTTGCTGCACCCCCCC
>NW_011176655.1:0-1211 GCF_000146605.3 Meleagris gallopavo
AAAAAAAAAAAAAAAAGTATTTTCCTCTGACTACTGAATACTGAGATGTGATTTCAGATGAGTTTCTCTGCCTGCTCCAAGCAGAGCCACAAGCATAACACAGAGGACACAGCTATCCCTTAGACTGGTCTGCACAAAAGGTAAATGGGTGGAACTGGGGGAGAAGGGGAAGATAGAGCAATGCAAAGCAAAAAGTGAAGGTTGCTCAAGGCTGTGAACAAATTTTTTATGGTCAGCAAAATCAAACGTTGCTGGTGAATCAAGCAGGATTAGAACTGCTTTGGCAACAAAGAATACGATGATACAGTTGCTAAAATGACATAATGCACCCAAGACTGAGGGAAATGCTGACGTAGCTTTCTCATTAGTGTTGAAAAAGCATTTTTACACTGCAATATAAAAAATGCAGCAGGAATACGGAATTTAATTAGAGGATGAACTTCAGGACATTAAGATCTTTCTATACTCTGTCGTGATATCTGTAAAATTTTACAACACAGTTCTTTTTGCAGTGGCACAGCATGGGTATGTCAAACAGTGTTCTCTGGGCTGCAGTTCAATGGGTTGTTTTAAATTGCACTTACACTGCATTATCCTCTATGTACAGTAAATCCTACTTTAAAAAATCTTCATTTTGTCTATCACAGATGAACTCTCAGACTGAATTTGTAAACTGCATAGTCACTACTAAAGATTCTGTTGCTGATGGTTCTGTCCTTACAATCTCAAGGCCATGAAAAAGCAAGGGGCCCTTACAGACTGCTACCCGCATGTAGAAATTACAGCTCCAGATGAGATAAAAACATTTTGTAAAGATCTTTTTGTGAATTTTTTGGTTCTTTAGTTCCTACTTAGTATTTCTGATACCTTTAAGCTATTCTCATTCCCAAGGTTCAGATCCTCTACCAGATCCACAATTTGTTTATAAAATCATCTCTTACACAGCTGATGTCAAGTGAAGCAAAATCTGAAACTAATCTTGTCAATAATGATTAGTCCCATGTTAACTTCTATGAAGAAAATCTGATTGTTTTAATTGATTGCATTAGAAAATTAATAGATGGAAGAGCAGAGAGCAGTTCTCCTTTGGAAATCAGTTGGATAATGTCACATGAAACCTCACTCATAAAATAAATACAGACTAACCTGAATAGCATCTTTATCACATAAACCCGAGATGGCTGGGAAAACTTAAAAAAAAAAAAAAAAAA
>NW_011176656.1:0-1208 GCF_000146605.3 Meleagris gallopavo
AAAAAATAAAATAAAAATAAAAAAAAAAATCACAGAACTGTTTGAGTTGATAGGAACCTTTAAAGGTCTAATCCAACCCCCTACTTGCTCACCTGAACAGACACCGCACACAGTGCCACCACTACTGGAGGTATCAGCTTGTAATGCTCAGCTTTGGGAAACAAGTCACGGGAACATGACTATTTGATCAGGTCTGAAAGATAACTTCTCAGACAACAGAGACCAGTGCTCTCTTAACATTCTGATCTTCTCTGATCTGCGTTATTAACGATCAGACATTTGTATTGGACAAACTAAGCAGTACAGCATCAGAAACTAACAGGCAGCCAACTAGATCCCTTCCTGCACACGAGTAATTTCTTCAGGGCATACCAAGAAACAGCTTTCTGCCACTGCAGTCTGTATCTGAATACAGACAGGGCTGCCCACGCACTCCAGTTCATCCATCCATCCATCTTACTTAACTTGAGCAGCGTAAGCACGTCCATTAAACTCTGCATCCGACAGCAATGCCAACTGAAAAGAAGGAAGTAAAAAGATAATGTCTGCAAATCGCTACGAGCACCGCGTCTGCCCTAAGCTGCACGAAGCGCTGCAACTCGCAGTTGGCAGCAGCGGCAGCTCGCCTCGCACCACAAACAAACATTCACCACGTTGTTTTCGCTTCGTTCCGGAACGACCGTGTGCAGCACTTCCACGGCCGTCACCGAGACGAGCCCCTCAGGCACGCCGCCCCAAGGTACCCAGAGCCGCAGCGTCGAGCGAGGCCCGGCTCACACAGCCGCCTCGGCTGGGGAGGAAGCGGGGCTGCTTCACACAGCGCAGCTCGCGGCGGAAGGCCGCAGAACGACACCGTGCGCGAATCCCGCGGCTGTCCTCCACCCCAGGCCGCTCCCTCGGCACGGCAACAGTCCGACCACCACCACCTCCTCCCCCTTTGCCCTCCCGGCACAGCAGCACAGATAACCGCCCCTCCCCCCGGCGCTCACTTCACGAGTAGCCCAACCCCCGCCCGGCTCCGGGACGGCGCCCCGATTCCCTGCGCGCCCTGCGGCGCATGCGCAGTGCCAACCCCGGGAGGGACGGAACCCGCCAACTCTGCGCGCGCGCAGAGCCGCCCGCCTGCCGCATCGGCGCTACCCCGTAGCCGCCCGTGTGGACGGGGGAGCTTGCAGACGTGTCCACAAAATCTTTTTTTTTTTTTTTTC
>NW_011176657.1:0-1159 GCF_000146605.3 Meleagris gallopavo
AAAAAAAAAAAAACAAACCAAAAAAACAGTCCAAATGCTCAGTTACTGAATGCTCAGAGCTCTGAAATACTAGAGCTTATCCCTGAAGTATGGTTGTGACAGCACATCACTTCTCTGTAGTGATGACTCCTAAGAATACCACAAATCATCCATAAAAAGAGAAATGAATGCAGAGTCTTGGTCATTCCAAGACAAATGCCTTGCCACACTTCACCACTGATGAACACACCACAGATATCAGTTCTGTATTCATCCTGGCTGCCAAAGGCTCAGGTGGGAGATGGGAGGGAGCAGCTCAGTCAGGCTGATGGCTGCAGTGCTGGGGGTCAGAGTTGCAATGCCAGTCTCCCTATAGGGGAGGATCCAGTGAGAAGTGTTTGGGGGCACAAACATGCATCTGAGAAGCCCAGGAAACTGACATGCCACACACTGTGCTTGCCCAAAACACTCTTTGAAAAAATTATGATTTACTAAGTCAAAAACAATTTCCTGCTCTTTCCTTAGAGTGAAGTGTTCACTCTTTGCTCTACATTACACATCAAATAACTTCAAAAAGAAAATTTTATCTTAAGTCATCAGACCACAAGAACAATGTTCTCCCCCTCAAGTATGAAAAATGTTTTTTGACTAGCGTCCAAGTGAGTACTTATTATTACACTTCAAATATACGAAAAAGAAAATCTTTTAAAGAAAGTACAGAAGAATGCAACCAGAAGATGTTAAAAAAAAAAATCTAAACCACAACTAAGAGACAATCCCAGAAAATCAAAGACAAGAAAGCAGCACCATCCTATCAGACTATTTGTGCAAAGGGAGTTCTCAGTCCAAACTTCTTCAGGTGATCTCTGGCACTTCAGCAGTCCTCATTCATCCTTGTTAGGTCACTCATACGCTGCCTCAAACACTCACACTGGCAACCCCTAGATTTAAATGTCATGTTTTCATCTGAACTTCTGATAAGAAGCAGATGCCATGTGATGGACCATTTGAAACACACGAGATGTAAAAACTAAGAGAAAAAGCAGCTTATTGGCTGAAAAAGCTTTATATTCCATCTTTATAAAAAACAAAAGCAAACCCACCAATCCTCGGCTTGAAAAGATTCTGTACACGTGTGGATTTTGTTTTGCCAGCAAATGCTGTGAGTGAAGAAAAAAAA
>NW_011176658.1:0-1153 GCF_000146605.3 Meleagris gallopavo
CACCCCAAGCATCCTCACGGAACACATCCACCAGCTATGCCAATCTCCTACCCTCAATTTTTTTGTGAGCTGCCACTGGCAAAGTGAGAGAAACTCATAATCCAAATTCCTCAGGTCTCTGCCTCAAGAGCAGGACTGTGGGCTGTGGTGAACTTTGAGCATATTTTTTAGTTTTGGAACACCACTGACTCTATGAATGCTGCTTAGTGAAGAAATACAACTTCTCTCCTCCTCGGCTTGCCTTGAGTACACTATAAGATATTCTTGTAGTCAGTGATCAGAAATGGAGTGACTCAGTGAGATGCAACATTTCCAATAAATGGGCAATGAAGCAGCTTGAGGTCAAAACAAAGCTGCTGCTGTTTGCTAATGGAATACTCCAAAGTGCAAATTCATTCTCAGGATCGAAGCTTTAAGGTCTCTTCTGCCCACTGAAGACTCCAGATTGGAGGTGCCAAAGTTCTTGATGCTTCAGAGATGATGGGGATATTTGGACAGATTGGAATAGAATCACAGAATAGGTGAGGCTGGAACGGACCTCTAGAGATCGTCTGGGCCTTGTGGCACTGGGGCAGGCCAGACAAAAGTGGAGATGGCACCTCAAGTCTCACTGCATCCTGGTGTGTGATGGAGGAGACGGACATGACCTGGAGCTAACTCAGTACAAAAGGCCACATCAAAATACTCCCATGAGGAATAGCATCACGTTGGCTTACAGAAACTCTGATTCAGCCAACACTTTAGAAAGGGCTTATTGAAGGGAAAGAGGAAGCAGAGTGCTTATATTTATTGCAGCCAACATGCACATCCCATACCCTGAGACACGTGCACCTGCCCTGCCACCAGCACGCCCGGGCCCGCGCATCTCAGCAGCACAGAGACAGTGTCTTCCCCTAACTGGGTTAGAGGAGATTGGATTAGCAATTTGTGAGTTAGTAAAAGTCTAAGAATGGAAGATAAAACAAAGTGTGACAGGCTAAGCAGCCCTTGTCACCGGGGATTGATCACGGTGCTAATAGCCAGAGACAGCCGCACATTAATAACACAATAACCCAGCTTTGGATATTGGCACTATCACAACCCTTTAACCTGGTAATAACTCATTGGGAAAATGCTACCGGTGTCCCAGCCAACGTTTCTGCTGCTTGCATCC
>NW_011176659.1:0-1127 GCF_000146605.3 Meleagris gallopavo
AAAAAAAAAGTGGAGGTCCTGTAACATTCTATTTTCTAGGCTAGCAGGAGGCACAAACAGACACCAACAATTTAGTTCTTAGACTAAGTTAATGCAATTCTGAATAATGAAAACTGCAGCTGTATTCAAGTCAAAACAATCTATGTGGGAGCCTGTAGAAACTTGAATTTTTTCCCTATTCCAACCAGCACTCTGGCATCATTTAGATGCCACACTTTATATCTAGTTTGGCATTTAAGTTTCTCTTGGAGCTGAACCTTAACATAAGAGAAGAACATATATCACGTGAGAGGATGGGTTGATGGGAAGAAGATAAACATATTTATTGAGTGAGTTTTCATCAATATCAAACAAATCCAATTTGTCTGAAGTGTCATTTGACCTGTGTATTCTGTTCTTCCAAATTTTCCAGAATTATATCTTAACTAATTTTCTTATTCAGGTCAATCCCCATGCTTTATTTCTGTGCCTCACATCTGATTTTGGATGGACATTTTTGTCTTTGCATTGACAAGAAAAGTTGTGAAATCAGGCACGTACTTTACAAGGAAAAATAAATGCATCACCTAATATGAAATGTGAAAACCAAGTTATGCCAGTTTTCCAATGTCATTATGTAAAGATGTAACATCTGGAGCATAATAAAAAGGAGAGATACTTTAATACAAAGTGTCAGAGCAACTCCATTCTTGTTCTCTTGCTCTGTCTGGCAAATTTATATTAAGTAGTGGTTTAAGCAAGAAGAACTTTCAATTCTGGAACTCTTGAAGTGGTGCATTGTATTTCTTTTGAAAGCTTTTACATGTACAGGCAATGAGAAATGACTCTCTCAAACAGGAGGACAACTTTAATAACTGTCAAGTGTCAGTGAAGTAGATTCATAAACTGAAGAAGTGCCGCAGTCCATCAGCTTTTCCTTACTTCTCCAGTTCACTTTCCGTTGTTCAGGCACCCAGATGTATATAAGACACTGCATCAGTGCTGCACTTCGTCTGCTGCAGGAAGATGGTAGTAGATCTGCTTTGCTCCTTTCTTGCCTGCACTACTCCTGCCTAGTGTTCAAATTGGATCTTTATTTTAAAACTTAAGAATAATCTGTCCCTGACGTATGATTATAGTAAAAAAAA
>NW_011176660.1:0-1093 GCF_000146605.3 Meleagris gallopavo
CATGCCTGCAGGTCGACTCTAGAGGATCCTCTGGGGTCCAAGACAGGCCCCTCTTCACTAGGATGAGCAGCCTGCAGAGAGCCCTGATGTGTGTCTTCACTCAGTAATATCTCCCAGTTTATTAAAGCTCCTAGTAGCGCAGAGCAACACGAGAGATTGTGGTAAAGATTTCACACACTGTAGTAGATGTATTAGAAGAGACCTTTGGTCATGCCAGAGCTGCTCGGCACTCCCACGGTCTGTTTGCCCCTTATATGGTCTCTTCCCCACCCTAATTTCTAAACAGAACATGCATATCTAAGCACATGTGCATATAGGCATATGTATAAATTGGATCTATGCTTAGAGTTCTCTGGTAGCAAGGATTGTTATGATACCACATAAAAACATTTAAATATAAAGTGCTGGAGTTGGCATCCTTCAGAAATGCTGCAATTTTGCCAAAGTTTGCTGACTGAACATTAGCCCAGGATACAAACTTTCATATAACTATGGTAATGAGTATTTTATAGGCCAGTAGCTCAGAGGATGAAAACTGCTTCCCTCCCCAGAGAAATCATCCCAAGCTATAGTGCTAAGTATGCAAACAAGGATGCTGCTAAGTAGCATTGGGTCCTGCTTTTGTAGTTTTTCTACATATGTGAAGTTATATGACTTCACATTTATTTCAATTTTTTCATAGGCATGGGGAAGTTATAAAACAACTTGCTACCTGGAATCACCAAATGTTTCAGCGTTTTCCTCCTACCTCTGCTGTAACAAAACCAGCGATATTTTAGGACAGCAGCAAGCTGCCAGGTCTGCTCTTTCACAAAAATGGTGTCAGATGCAAGCTAGGCTCAAGCCTCACAGTGCTTTCAGGATGCGCTCCTCCACAAGGCAGTCTGGACTCTCAATAGCTCTCCAGGGTATCCAGGCTTCCAGTTGAGGAAGGAAGCAGGGAACCCATCTGTCTTTGCCTCAGAGCCATTAGTCTCAAAGCATGTGACCTGGAAACACTGGGCACTTACAACTTCATATTTCACTTTAGATAAAATCTGCTGTGTCTTTTGTTACAGACCAAACATCAGAGCAAAAAAAAAAAAAAAAAAAA
>NW_011176661.1:0-1087 GCF_000146605.3 Meleagris gallopavo
AAAAAAAAAAAAAAAAAAGATGGTCTGAACAGAGATCTGTTTCAGAGAAAAGAATATAACACATCTTCCATCAGCTCCAGGAGAAAAGGAAAAAAATTTATACACTTTTTAAAGGCAAGATTTGTCCATCAGTGTTCCCGTTAAATTAAAGTTCATAATCTTAAACACACACACACACACACACACACACACACACAAAAGAGAGTATGGGAATGGAGAGAGGAGGTTATTAATTGAGAATCTTAAATTTAAAAGGTTACATCAGTAAATTTAGTTCTAAAAACTAATCTTTTCCTTTTTGTATAGATGACTATCCAATAAAAATAAGGCTATGTTTTAAACAAGAAAATGTTCATGTGCCATAATATTTATGTTACATTATATAACAGCTTTAGATGATGTTGTATGCTACACTACATAAACACTTTTCTTAAACCATACCCTTTGTATATATATAGCTTTCAATGATTGTTACTGCTGTTATTGCTTCAGCTGATATGATTTTAATTGCTTTTAGGTTGAACTTGAAAGAAAGTTGGAGTCAGCTACCAAGTCAAAGCTCCACTACAAACAACAGTGGGCCAGGGCTTTAAAAGAACTTGCAAGGTTAAAACAGGTATGCAGGTTGCTTTCTTTCAGTATACAACACAGTGAAGTAAATGCCGTGCTGAAAGCTATTTACAGTTACTACTAATTACTGGCAGCTTTCCTCATGTTAGTGTTTTGTTCATCTTCATTAAATTCAAGCTCTGAGCTACATTTCTATTTGGAAAAACAAGAATAGCAAAACCCGTACGAGTTTGACATTACATTCAAGAAAGAGCATAACTCCGGTCAGCAAAGAAGGTTGGTTTAGCTGAAAGCAGTCATGATTTAAAAAAGAAACGTTCTATCTCATTCCCAGTGACTTCAGCCCACACTTCCAGAGAAAGGGCTTTGACCATCCTGGCTATCTTGGTCTATAACAGTCCTAATGGTTCCCAGTTTTAACTGAAATGAAGAGTAAAGATTAAAACCAAAAATGGAAGCAGTGGTTTAAGAGTTGGTGAATGCTGTAATGTGATGTAAAATTGCGGGGGGGGTGGGG
>NW_011176662.1:0-1191 GCF_000146605.3 Meleagris gallopavo
AAAAAAAAAAAAAAAAAAGTGTATAATGTTCTAATGTATAGTATCTTCTTTATGTGCTGGTTTAAATTTCTATGACACTGAAAGTCTAAAATGTTTCATATATAAAAAAAAAGAGAGAGAGAGAGAGAGAAAGAAAAGAAAAAAAGAAAAAAAAGAAAAAAAAAAAGAACCACAAAGCAACATAAGTAATAACAAAAGCAGGCAATCTTTTCAAACTGTACCAGTATCCTATAATTCAATCTGTCACAACATTTGTTTTAGAAACATCAAATTTGTAGAATCAACAAGGTATTCATTTTGTGATCATCTCCCTCTTGTGGCTGACTTCAGCAGGTAAAAGAACAGCTATATACAATTAAGCTGAGATCAGGTAACATTAAACATTTCCTAATGCCAGCATGTGGTATATTTAAGTAATAGTGTTACAAATTGGTAAGGATATAATTTAGTGTGTACGCACCCACTTTTAAAACTACAGATTTAAACTCATGCAAGGCAGGGATATTATTTCATTATTATTCAATGCATGTAAATCTTGACTTTTAAATTATTATTTCTGTATTTTATATTTATATATTGCAGAACAAATGTGGACAAACAAAAGTTTAAAAGAAAAAATTCAAAAGTGGGGAATATTTTTAGTTTTGTTATTGGTTTGGTTTTCATTTTTGGTTTTCATAGATACTGTTAGTAAAACAAAACTAAACAAAAAAAATACTACGAGGAACTCTAAAACAAAATTAGACATGCAAGAATATATTGTTGTGTAAGTAGCCAGTCATTTTGTATATGGGTTAGCTGTTTCTGGAAAGGTTTGCAGAAAGTCAAAGGCAAAACATCAAATTTCTGATATTTTAGACTAGATCCTACTTCTGGACAGTGACTTACCATTCCAGGTAGTCCATTGTGTGTAAACACCTCCAAGCTCACCGGGAACCAAAATCGACCAGTGGCAATTATGTTCACATAGATTACAACATATTAGATGTATTTATTAATTGTATTTCCACTAACTTAATGAGAGCTAATTCTGACTGTCGGAGAAGATAACAACCACTACCTCTTGGTCTAGCTCTGAATCTTACTTTGTTACACCATTAATAAGTCAATTTAATGAGCAGTTTAACTATGCAGAAGTGGTAGACATGCATTGCATTTCAACAGGTTTCCAGTCTTTTTGAAAAAAAAAAA
>NW_011176663.1:0-1039 GCF_000146605.3 Meleagris gallopavo
AAAAACTTTATTTTTTTTGTTTTCTTTCCTTGGGCTTTTTCCATCTGGTAAATTATTCTGTCTTAACATAGCTCTCATTCATACTTTTCACCAGGCTTGCAAAATAGCATACAGGATCTTCTCACTCACTGCTCTTCTAGAAATAAGTGTGAGGCAGTTGTAGAAACATAGATATAAGATTTTAATTCTTCTTTGAACTCTGAGTTTCACATGCACAGATTACAGTCTTCAGTTATAGTTGGCTGTGGCACACAAGCCAGCAAGGTGTTCCCCTGGAGGATTAGGTTATCAACCAAAGGTATTTTGGAAAGGCAAAAAGAAGGTAGTCAGCATCATCAGGACACAAAGAGTTAAACAGAAGTCTATTCATTTCAGACTTGACCTCTTCAACCTTCTGCATTTTATCCATAGCTGTTGGGGTCATTGAAATTCACCTAAAAGAGCTGAAATTCTCTTCCAGGCATCCTCATTTTAGTATCATTTGTAAATACACATTTAAAAATTTCATGCTGTTAATGACTCTCTTGATGTGCTGCTTGCTGAGGCAGCAGAGGATATTTAATGAATTAGAAATATCCCATCTGATTCCATCCTCATCCTCAGATGAAATATTGACAGTCAGAGGACTAAATCTGACCTATGATCAGGGTCTATCAGAGTCAACTGTTGAATTGAGTTCTCTGCTGCTGCCATACCAACAGAATCAAATGAATGATATGTTAAGCTTGTACACATCCATGAAGTCATCAAAGAACAGAAGATGCTCTATCATGTGCAAGCTGGAGGAACTGATAAGCTAAACAGTTCTTTAAGGTCAGAAAGCCAAAAATGGAAGGAGCAAAAACAACATGCAGGTTGTCCCTTTACCTTACTGTGTCTTAAATACAATACAGACTTACCAATTTGAGTTAGCTACTTGCAGAGCTTCTTAGTGTTTTCGTAAGCAGGAAAACCACACTTCTTGAATATATTTTCTTATGGCTCCTTGAACATCCCTCTTTCATCCTTTTTTTTTTTTTTTTAATTATTATTATTCAAA
>NW_011176664.1:0-1036 GCF_000146605.3 Meleagris gallopavo
TGCTCGGATCGGGGCCGCACGGCGGAGCCCGCACAGAACTCTCGGGCCACGCGTTCACCGGCCCCCTCCCCGTCCCCCCGCTCCGCTTCCCTCAGCCCCTCCGCTCGGAGCAAGGCGAAAGCTGAAGGATGAAGAGAGCTGCGATCTTCCCGTGAGCGGCTACGGGGTCAGAGCGAGGGAAGAGATTTTTCCCTTTCCTTTTCCAACCGAATTCCCGCAGCAGAAGCTCGTTCCTGCAGCTGTGGCTGAGTGCGGGGTAGCGTTTCTCCCGCACCCGGAGCCCTTCGCCGGGACACTCCGTGAGCTCCGCAGCCCCGCGGCACCGGACAGCGCGTTGGTGGCGCCTCTGGAGTTCTCCCTTTTAAAGTGTCGTTTGATTCGCCCGAGGCACAAAAAAAGCTCTAAGAAGCGCCGTTCTGGGGGAAGACGGAGGCCGTCCCGCCCGCGCCCCGCTGCTTCGGCGCCTCCCGGACCGCGGACGGAGAGGGGATGGTCGGGGACGAACGGAGCGGGAGGCGGAAAGGGAAGAGGCGCAGACCCGCAGCCCTCGCTCTCGGCGCTTTATGTCGAAAACAAATTTCTGGCGCTGAAAGGGCCGTGGCGCACCGGGAAGTGAGATTCGTTCTGCCCCAACGTCCCCCGCCGTAAAGCAGCACTGAAGGCACCGCGCACTGCGGTGGCACCGCACCGCGCTGCACTGAGGATCTCTCTCCCTGTACCTGGAGAAAGGCACAGCTACGCCGGCCCCGCGCTCCGCCGTTGCTCCGCCGCTCTCTCCGGCACGAAGCACAGAGCAGCGGCTCTTTCCTCAGGGCTGACGCGCATACGGCCCTCCGCGCTGCTGCGTTTATTTTGGTTTAATGAATGCGCATCAGAATGTTTGGCAATATCGCTCGGGAAACTTTTCCGTCCGGGGGCAGCGCCGGGAGCGCTTCTCCCTGATGTTTCCTTTCGGAGTATATGTACATATATCCTGTGTACGTATAGCCGCGAGTCACAGATCGAAGAGGATTATAAATAATTTAAAAAAAAAAAA
>NW_011176665.1:0-1022 GCF_000146605.3 Meleagris gallopavo
ACAGGGAAGGAGGGCTGCAAGACACACTAAAACCATTGGTGGATTGAAGATGTGCTTGGTCAGTGAGCTGCGATGCTGACACAGCAGGGTGGGATGCACAGTGGGGACAGAGGTGGGATTGTGTCACCCTGTGGGGCTTGTGCAGTGGCAAAGCACTGCTCTGAATGTTGGCAGCCCATGGACTGCACCCTCCGCGGCTCATGAAACGAAGCTGCATTCTCATGACTCCCACTCAACAATTTATAGCTCAGTGTGAAACTGCCCCTCAGCCCAGTTTGCCCAATGAGAAAGCGTGCATGAAACAATAAGGGCACAGACCCAAAAGAGGTGGGGAAAATCCAGGCTGCCAGATACACTCGCATCCATGATATGGCACTTCCAATGAGTAATCACTTGCCAATACATATGGTGTTTTTGTAGATGTGAAATGTCATGGAACATAACGTACTGATATGTTTAAAAATAAATTGCTGGGCTAGCTTAAAAAATAAATGACTGAAGTGATGGGAGTTACGGTGCATTTTGCTGCGGATTAATTTTGTCATTCGGTTTGGGTAAAGCTTGATTCAGGTGTCAAACTCAGTATTGACTTAATAAACAGTTTTTTTTCCCCTGGCTCTCTGAGGAGTGTTGGGGATCGAGGTCAGTCTCTTAATTAATTTATGTAAATTGCTGTTCTCCTCCGTTTAAATGTTAGTGATATCTGTCTTATCTCCTTTGAGCTAATCGAGCAGCAACAAACATGTAACTTGAAGGCAGAGCTTCGAGAAATCACGTGGAGGTGTGGTGGGTTCACACCAGCATGAGCTCAGCTCCACCCCACTGCTCACTTAACGCATCAAGGGAGAAAATACAGTGGAAAAAGGCTGAGGCTGAGATAAGGAGAGGGAGATCATCCACCAAATACCACCACAGGCAAAGCAGACTCAGCATAGGGGAGCACAACCAGCATCACTCACAGCTCAGATCTGGCTGTTTGCATTGGGTCCATTTGGATCTGGCATGGGGCAGCTCCTGGTGTC
>NW_011176666.1:0-1009 GCF_000146605.3 Meleagris gallopavo
AAAGACAAAAAAAAAAAACAAACAAAAAACCAACCCTGTTCTACATTTTTCTTGATTCTTTCTCCTGTATCTGAGTATTTAAGGAGAAAAGAAATAATGAGAGGTTGACATCTCATAAGGCTATGCTTAAAATTTCTGATATAATGTCTGAGAGACAGAAGAGCTTCGGTATGTGAAAATCATTAACCATAGGAGTAAGGTAGTTAGTACTACAGTTGTTAATATGTAAAGCAGACCTCCCAAGAATATCACATAATCAACTCCTACTCTGTGACAGTGTGCCACTCTCAAACAAATTCCAGGCCAAACATAGAAAGCAGAAAAACTTACCTTTTTAAACATAACTAATGAGATAACAGCTGATGCTGTGAAAAGTGCAGCTATGATGATCATCATAATGCCAACAGGAATACTCTTATTAAGACCAGTAAGAGATGAAATCCATCCACTGAAGGAAGAGAAAAAAAAAAAACATTAAACTTCACTTGAACAGTAGAGGAACCATTCATCCACGTCAGAGGGAAGCTAGATAAACTCCGGGTTCTAGTCAACTCCAAAAATTTTTGAAAGGAAATTCAGAAAAATTACCAATGAGAACATTTCTGTATTACAGACAGTTTTTACAGCTGCATTCCTACTTTAACAGGAAAACTTCAGTACAAGTCAAGAAATTAAAGAAATCTGAGAGTAGCTTATCAATCTTTGTTACCTTTGGTCATACCATCATTTCAGACTAATTTAAAACTGCATGACTTTGTGAAAATGCCCCCTTAAAAAACTCTTAAAATTTCTTTAAAAACAACACAAAAATATGCTATACATACATCTTGTATGTAGGAGGATTTACTGAGCTATATCCACAGAGTGAAGTTTCTCAATTGGTGTTAATATGATAATTTATTAAAGTAGAAATGTTTTTAATAAATCAATTAATAGAAAAGTCAGATTAAATACTCATTCTCTACTTTAAACATTATTATTTTTTTTTTTTAACTGAAAAAAATCAACA
>NW_011176667.1:0-1001 GCF_000146605.3 Meleagris gallopavo
AAAGTTAGAAGCATAGTTTTAAAATTAAAAAGCCTTTCTTTTCTTTCTCATGGCTCTCCTGCATCCTGGGAGAAGCAATCTGGATGCCCATCCAAGGAGCTGAGCTCAGGGAGGGAGCAGGGTGGCTATCCCATCCCTCCACGTCCAGGCTGAGCTTCTTCCTCCAAAATCTAGGGGGGCTGCCGCTGATTGTCAGCCCTTTTGATGTCACACGTGTTGGCACCAACGTGTTTTTAATTAGCACTGTGCTGGGCAGACGCAGAGTGAAGCAAACTGGTCCCTCCAGCCTCTTGCTCCAATCCGGTGTTAACATCCCCCCAGCATGCATATGTCCTTGCTCTCCATCTCCTGACCCATCGCAGCCAGCATGTCTTTGGGGCTGGAGGTTCACCTGCCCAAAGATGGTCCCGGCCGTGTTCTGCATATCAATTCAATATCTGCAGCATCTGGGCTGGTCTGACTGGGAAATGGTAAGGCTTTTCTAAAGAGCAGAAGAATTGGTTTAGGTTTTGCTCATGAATGCTTTCAAGATTCTTTTGATTATTATAATTTTTATTTATTTATTTTTTTAGCGGATGGTAAAATTACCCTGGGGCTTGCATGGTTACTTTTTTTTTTATCTTGAGTTTTTTGCAGCTTTTAATTGGAAACCTGAAAGATTGTGAAGGAAGGAGAAATCTTTGTCTGAATATCTGGGTCTGAAGTAAGAAAGGAAAGTCAAGGAGCTGGCAATCAGCTCTGGACATCTCTGTACTTCTGTCAGGTGCTGCTCACTGCAACATACTCCATAAGCAACTTGCTTCCAGGATGTTGATTGTCCATGGTGGTGGCAGTGGCCTATGAGAACAGGTTTGTCACTTCTTTTCCGTGTTGACACAGTGGAAGGAAGGGGACCTCAACAGACTTGAAAGATGGGCCCAGGTGAACCTAATAAGGTTCAACACAGCAAAGTGCAAGGTTTTGCACTTGGGCCGGAGGAATCCCAGGCATCCATACAGACT
>NW_011176669.1:0-954 GCF_000146605.3 Meleagris gallopavo
AAAAAAAAAAAAAAGGCACTTTATCTGGCTGTTGTGACCCCTGTGCTTGGCTTGACTGCAGCCTGCCTTTGGAGGAAGCACATGCTGCTCAAAAAGATGGAAGCCATGGCTATCAGCCAGTGACCAGTTGGCCATGAATGGTGTTTCACCCACCTGCAGCACCTGAAGAAAAGCTCAGGCCTGTGGTTAGTACCCGTGCTGGGTTTGGGCTCCCCTCTCATCCCTGTGCTGCAGGGCCAGTCTGTGCCTGCTCCTGCTGAACATGTTCACCTTTAAGCACACACGTGAACAGTAACAAAGGCAAAACCTTTGCAAAATTACAGGCAAATTCAGGCCCTAAACAGCAGTTCCTAAAGCTCAGACTTCAGCTCAGTGCTATCAATGCAGCTGCATTTCTCAAGCATCAGTCCAAATGTTAGAAATGTCTTTCATTTTATTTCCCATCTGTACAAAACAGAGACTCAGGATTGCTGCTGGTACCAGATAGCCTGGATGTATTGTAAGTAACACAGTGAACAGCGAGATAGCGCAGGGAGGCTGCCAATGTGGCAAGCACGCCAGAAATACATGTTATTTTCTAGTACAGCAGGACAAACAGGTGCATAAACGAGCATATTCACACTGGGCTAAAAAGAACCAGTGCCATTTAATGCATCCAATTAAATACTCTCCTCCCACCCCACTGAACACACAGAAACTAAAGAGACCATCTGGGTACTAAACAACAGGCAACTAAAAGACCAAATCATCCTCCGTCTGGTTTGCCTGGACTTTTCTAGGAATGGAGGACTCATGTCATGGCAGTGCATACGCTTAGCAGTACTCTCCACGATCTTGTTGGTAATTACTGTTTTCCAGATTTGATTCCTTTTTGATGGAAGACCAAACATTGGAAATCTTTGTATTTAGAAAGAAAAGGGAGGAAGGGGAAGGAAGGAAGGAAGGAAGGAAGGA
>NW_011176670.1:0-943 GCF_000146605.3 Meleagris gallopavo
AAAAAAAAGAAAAAAAAAGAAAAAAAAAAGAAGAGGGTTGGATTATTTCTTAGTGTATTGCCTCTCCCTAGCTCTTTTCTTCTTTGGAAGGGGCCATGGCTTTCTGACAGTCTGAAAAATTAGGTTCCAAATGTTTTAGGCTCTGGGCTCATGTTATGGTAGAAAGGAAAAACCTGGCAGATTTATTTCTTCCCTCTGTATCTATTAGCTGAGGACATTTGCTCTCTCCTGCCAATGTCGGCTGCCCACAAGGTTTACATGTGCATGTGAGTGTACAACACTTTCTCCATGTCCAAATTCAGGGAAGGGAAAGCAGTACTCTTGCCAGTCCCCCCTGTTCATTGGTGTGTATGAACTGTTCTCCGGCTGCATTGCCCTGATCTATTCATTCCCAGCATGACCCTAGACTAAGCTACCGTTTATCTCTACGTAAACAGATAAGGCTGTGACAGTAAAATTAACCATAGGTTGGACAGGATATTTGTGTACAGATCCAGAAGCAGCAGATTAAATGGAGGTGGGAAGGCCTACTAGCTCCTAATTAGACCAACCCTTGCACAGGCAGCGTTGTCTTCTCACTGTGGCTTCACTTGGCTTTGATGGGCAGAATTACCATTTGTGCTTTACTAACGGGTCCCTCTCTCATCTGAGAAGGTGGAGAGAATAAATTGTTCAACAGAAAACACAGACATCATTTTTTTCTCTCCACTTTTTCATAGGAACACTAATTGACTCTCTCTTTTAATTTACATTGTGTTGCTTTCCTTGTAATGACTGAAAGTACACATGAAATTTCTGGATTTTAGGTAAAAAGAATTTTATTTAGATCTAAAACAAAATATGTAATAAGAAATAACAGCATTTTCATCACAGTACTTTAAACTTTTCCCTCCTTCCTTCCTTCCTTCCTTCCTTCCTTCCTTCCTTCCTTCCTTCCTTCCTT
>NW_011176671.1:0-913 GCF_000146605.3 Meleagris gallopavo
AGCAGGTGGGTGTTCTGGGGGGCTGGGGAGGCTGGGGGGGCTGGGAAGAAGTGGGAAGGACTTGGGAGGACTGGGAGAGACTGGGTGTGCTGGGGGAACTGGGAAGAACTGGGTTAACTGGGTCGTACTAGAAGTGCTGGGAGGGACTGGGAGCACTGGGAGCTCTGGTGGCACTGGGAGCACTGGGACATACTGGGATCCATGGCTGCAGGTGCAGGTGAAGGTCCCTCCTCGCGGGACCACCCTTCGACCTCAGGACCCGCTGACGGTGACGGTGACAACGGAGACTCCAGTGACAGTGGCCATTGGGGCCATCGACACTGCAGTGCTGAGCCTGGAGCCACGGCACCGCCTGAACGCTGCCAAGGTGACCCCAAATCCCTCAGACACCAAATCCCTCATCCCCCAAACCTTCAGTGACCCCCAAACCCCCCCAGATTGGGGATGTCCCAAATCTTTGCACACCACAAAACCCAAAGCCCCGACACTCAGAGCCCTGAGATCTCCCCCAAACTCTCAGGATCCCCCAAATCCCTGTGACCCTTTAGGGCTGCCTGGAGGAAATGGGGCCATGTGGCCATGTTGGGGATATTTGGGGACGGGGGGTGACGCCGTTCTGTGTCCCAGGTGGAGGCGGCTCTAGGCAGCAGCGATTTGGGGTGCAGCCCTGGGGGCGGCCCTGATGCCATTGGGATCTTTGGGGCTGCAGGGCTCGTGCTGGGACTGCAGGGTGGCAGCCCCACAGTGCAGGCAGGTGAGTGGGGACGGGGACATGGGGGGTACAGGGAGATATGGGACACGGGGATGTGGGAATATGGCAAGGTACTGATATGAGGACATTGAGATTTGGGGACGTGGGGCCATGAGGACATGGTGACGGGGCTCTCCCCACCACAGCCCCCCACTGTCCCCC
>NW_011176672.1:0-896 GCF_000146605.3 Meleagris gallopavo
AAAAAAAAAATTAAAAAATTATTGGCTTTACAAATGGGTAACATTTAAAAATATGTTTATTTGTTGATATCTTCCTTTTGACCTCACTACAGAATTAACCATCAATTGCATGTGAATAAACTTTACATTAAGGACATGAGAAACCATCCATGGAGTCAAAGTACAACTACTCCTTGTGAACCAATAGCATAGATAAACTGATCTGCAAGTTTTCTGACAACTTCTTCTTCCAGTAATAAAGAAAGCTTTCGGGACTAAAAAGAGAGGAAGGTCTCAGGGGACAGGGAGGAGAAAGAGGTTGTTTGTTTTTAAAACCAATTAGATGCCAACCTTCAACTGAAATAAAGCACAGCCAAGTATTTAAGGTTGGAGGGTTTGGGCATCTGTATGAATGTTTTTCTGAAGTTGTGGTCTCCATAAATTTGATTGTTCCAAATGCTTGGGCTGCCGTCCATTTTATTATTCAGATGTAATCAAAGACAAGATTTATGACTGAAACACACCACTTCTAACCAACTGAGAACGCAATCTCTATTCCTTTTCTCATGTTCAGATATCATAACAATTCAACTCAAGTTAATAAAATTTCTCATCTGTAGGGTTAATAAAATTTCTCATCTGTAGGAATAAATTTTGTAGAGTGTTATTCTATTATATAAGACTAAATTAAAACAAGTAGGAAAATAGGCAAAACTGAATACTCACAGCACTTTCAGCCACCACAAGCCACTTACCTGAGGTGTTTTGATGTTCATCTCAAGCCTGCAGTAAACTATGAATGCCACCTTGCAGATTAATAGAATTTCAAAAGCAAACATGTGCAATGTATTCAGGATCTCCTCTCCTCTCCTCTCCTCTCCTCTCCTCTCCTCTCCTCTCCTCTCCTCTCCTCTCCT
>NW_011176673.1:0-861 GCF_000146605.3 Meleagris gallopavo
TACTAAAGTGCCAGTAATTATTAAAATAAAATCCTGTATTTTCATCCTGCACTCTGTATAGCAAACAAGATTTGAATTGATGTCTGGAGCAACGTGGTAGAATTTCCAAACATTTACAAGCTATCCTAGACAGTCTGAAGTGTAACTGCTGCTAAAAATAGAAGAAACCTCCTTTCACTTGAAAATGCAAAAGGCACCATACAACTTTTAGTCAGCAACGTATTAAACACACACACACACACACACACACACACTGCACTGACCTGTTCCAGGGTGGCAGCAAATCCTTGTCTGTCAGCAACATAGGGAAGACCATGGACCAATCCTACTTTCTCAGTCATTTGGTTGGCCATATCTGTCAGAGTGTCCGGTGTAACTAAGCAAGAAATAAGAAAATGATAGTTCATTGAGCAATTCCATCATTAGCAGAAGGCTATTGTGTAACAGTATTGTTATTTTCATGTTATTGTCAACAGCAGGTACAGCTTGGTGCACGCCACTTTGGAGAAATAAACTGTCAGTAATAATTTTAATCATTATTACTATTTTATGATCAGCAAATAAAATAAGAACAGTATTTTCAAAAATAAGACCGACATCCTTAAAGGTTGAATGTTTTTATTCTGTGAAAAGAATTCTCCAGACTTCATTTCTATTCCTGTTCTAAGTTAAAATAATCTTCTACAATTGCTAGCCTACATGGAGTAAGGGGAATAAAACTATCAGCACATTACAATACACACCTACCTCTGATTCCACTATCACAAATCCATATTAGATCATATTTGGCAACTTCATAGCCAGGCATTAAGTTGTTAATCTTGGGGTTGATGCCAACCTTCTTGCCACCTTTAAAAAAAA
>NW_011176674.1:0-859 GCF_000146605.3 Meleagris gallopavo
AAAAAAAACAAAACAAAACAAAAAAAAATCGCCCTCTCTCTCTGGTTATAGCCCCTCCCGGAGGCTTGCAAGAGCCGAGTCCCCGCTCGCAAAGCTGCTTACGGGCTAGATCCGTGCCGCTCCGAGCATGATCCGAGGAGAACCGCAGCTGGCAGCCTGACGGGGAGCGAGGGCCCGGTTAAATATTCAGTGGCACTCTCGCCTTCGGATTAGTTAGCCACTCACAGTGAGAGATATGGTTTTAATCAGATGCTGGCAGCTGAGCACTACCCAGGAATGTGCTATGATGTTTTTGCTGCTCGGTCTTGGCTACTCCCCCTCAACGTGTCGGTACTCCCAAGATTAACTCCTTGCGAGCCGCCTCTCCGGCCTCTGTCGCTGCTGGGGGGGGTCCAGCCCAGCCGCAGTCACTGGGTGAGACGTGCGGTGGGTGCAGACTGGTTCAGGGGAGACATAGCTGGTGCTCCTCGTGCAGCGATGCATTTGAAGTTCTCATCTAGAAAACAGGTCTTCTCTTGTGTCTCTGTGACCATCTGTTTATAGACAGGTGCGGCAGCGTTGTTAAAAATCCAATCCAAGCCGAACACTTATTTTCTGCAAAAACACCAAAATCAAAATTCCATCCTTTCTCTCCCACAAATCAGTGGCTAGCTGCACCATACTGGGATGGTATGATTCTGTTTCTGGGTCACACCCAGACCTGACCTCTATAATTTCCATTCATCTTTATTAAAATCTCAATAATGTTTTGTTTCCCAGTGCAGTACAACAATTTCCAACTTATATGAAAGAACCCTCTGATGAAAACTCATACTTTGACCTTGCAGAAGAGCTTTTTTTTTTTTTTTTACTTTTTTTC
>NW_011176675.1:0-824 GCF_000146605.3 Meleagris gallopavo
AAAAAAAAAAAAAGGAAAAAAAAGAACGAAAGAAAAAGAGGAGTTGGAGAGAGAAAAAATAAAGTAGCTACACAGTCACTACAAACTAAGCATACAGCTATTTTGCCCTCCTAATGAATTTCAGTCTAGAAATACCACTTACTGGTTTCCAGCAAACTTACCCTTCCCAGCTTTGCTGGAGATAAGACATTTAATCTTTATTTATTAATTTATTAATTATTAGGTCCTTCATGTACCTAAAAATCTACCTAAAAAATGTGCCTGACAAACAGACTGATACAATTTTACTGTGATTAAATAAATATATTAAAAGTTAACACTGGCATTTAGTTAGAAACTGCAAGAGAATTTTCAGAGTGTATTTTCATCTAAAAAAGAAAATATATTGCCACAGCAAATTGCCAGTTCTCCTAAAGAAGAATTTACAGAGTGAGACTTTCCTTCCTCTCTGAGGTCAGAAAAAATACTGCTATGTGAACCAATTACTTGTCTGTGATGTTAACCCCCTTCACAAATACTTCTGCCAAGTCTTCAGTTCCAGCCACAGTGCCCTCATTTTTCAAATTCCCAGGCTCAGTTATTTATTCAGGACAGCTCATTTTAACAACTAAATGATTGGTAAAGTCAGACTACATTTAGCCGCTAGCATTCCTTGGATGTCTGACCTGTAGAAGTGCACAAAACGCATTAGAAAACATACAAGCCCTTAGTGGGACTCTGGAAGCTAGTTGCTCTGACAGGCTTTCACTCAGTGTCAATTCAGGGGTCCTGTAAAATCTAAAAAGACATTTACTCCCTTTCTTTTTTTTTCTTTTTTTTCTTTT
>NW_011176676.1:0-760 GCF_000146605.3 Meleagris gallopavo
ATATATATATATATATATATATATATATACGTACATATATTCTTGAAAAGAATTATTGGATTTGCAAGGTTACACCAAACTTTGGAAAGCAGTTAATGCCTGACTTAAACATTAGGCTTTTCAGTAGGATAGGTGTTGCCTAGACAAACAAACTGGGGCATGTGTACCATTACAGATACCTCCATCTTAAGCAGGAAGAAATATTGGTACTCTTGCTGGTGACACTCATAACCACTGCTAATGTCTGTAATATCTGAAACCCCATCCATAGAAACCACATTAAAACAAAGACGTGAGAGTTTTCATTTTATCACACAGTGACATTTTGTCATAATACTTTCTCCAAACATGGAATTAATCTCTAAGAGTACCTTAGTGAGATGATGTACATTTAGTTAAAAAACTTATTCAAAGTAGTCCAAGCTCCAACTTATCTGAAGTGCCTGCTTCTTGACTGCCTTCCTCCCTCCCCATGAATTGCCTTCTGATCTGCCAACTCACTGCTATGTCACATCTCCTACACCTTTCTCAGTACATCAGACGTCTAGAGTGAATTCAGCTCTCCCAAAAGGGACGAAAAAAAAGTGGACGAAATAATTAGGTTAAGGACGATATGAGTTTAATCTAGAGTTGTGTGTCACAAAACATACATGGCGGCATACATCTTCGCTTATCTTTAAATTTTTTAACGTTCCTTGTATTTTCTTCCAATTTGTATTTCCTTAAGTCTCCTATATTTTCACTCTTTTTAAAGGAAAAA
>NW_011176677.1:0-705 GCF_000146605.3 Meleagris gallopavo
AAAAAAAAAAAAAAAAGAATCAGTCCTATACCTGCTTCTTTGCTGGTTTCATATTTGTTTATTTTGCTTTTAAGCACTGAAGAAAGCATATGTTTCCTCTAATCTGTGATGAAACTTTGTAGGCTACAAAATCTGTTAATGCACTTTTACAAAATGACTCTTTGCAACACCCACATTCTGTAAAAAAGAGCTGAAAAGGATACAGCCAGGCCAGTTATCGTGCGGCTGTCTGAGCCACATTGCATCAGTTTGAAAGATGTTCTAATTTACATCAACTGGTTTAGCTTCTGAGTGGTCACATGCTTTCCGCAATACAAATGCTTACCACTTTTTATTACTCTTTGATTCAGCATCTTGTTTCACTAGTCTTCTGAGGAAGGAAATAAAGGGGACAATTCTTTCCACTTTCTGTTGCCTGTTCTTATCTTTAGTAGCCACTCATCCCTAGGTTTTATACTTCAGAATAAAAGTAGTCAGAGAAAGCTGCTGTTTGTATAGAGGTAGTACACTGCAGAGGTAAAGCTGGGGAACAAAGATCCTCTCATTATGTTTGCAGAAAGGGAAAGGGAGAGGGAAGGGGAGAGGAGGGAAGGAGAGAGAAAGGGAAAGACAAAGGAAGAGGAAGAGAGAGAGGGAGAGGGAGAGGGAAAGGGAAAGGGAAAGAGGGTAAAGGGAAGCGGAAGAGGAAAACAAAAGAGGGAAAAG
>NW_011176678.1:0-690 GCF_000146605.3 Meleagris gallopavo
ACTCAACAAAAAAAAAAAAAAATGCTTTGTTTTGGAAATTCTCATTTGCTTCTTTCCCAGAAACGCATTAGTATAGTTTTCCCCTCCTCACCTGAGAAACTTTGTTCTGCTTCCTGCTTCATGTCTATGACAGCTTATTTTTACCTGCTACTGTTTCAAATGATCTGACACACCTTCATTTCCCATTCTCAAGCAAAGAGGAACATCTTCATAGGAATTGAAGGAGACAGGTGTCCAAACAGTGTCTTACAGCAGAATTCCAGGTAAAATACTTTCATTTAAATTGTCATGAATAATTTTTCTTTGTAGAAGAGGGTATCTGGGTACAAAATGACTGGAACTCTGCCTTGTACAGCAGAAGATGCAGTTAAAATGCAATGATGATTTTTTAATCGATATCAAGTGTAGGAGAAGCTGAATGTCCCGTATCTTCTCCCAAGCTCAACTGCAATGCGTACAGACAACATTCAGTTTGAATCAGGAGCAGAAAGCTGTCATGCTGCAGGTTTACAAACCAAATATATCAGTGGGCTGTACTTGTGAATAATTATTGCTAATGCTCTTGAACCTGTGTAAGGTTCAGGTTCTAAAACAGCTGTTGAACACAATGAACCAGTCACAAGACCTGCTTAAGGAATCATAAGCAGTAACAATTGTTATTTGTTGTTTTTCTCTATGGAGGCAAAAAAA
>NW_011176679.1:0-686 GCF_000146605.3 Meleagris gallopavo
AAAAAGAGAGAGAGAAAAGAGAAGAAAAAAAAAGAGAAAAGAGAAAAGAAGTAGTTATGCGGCGTTTTTCAAGGGACCTCTTATGGTCCCCCGCTCATCGCTGCGCTTTCTCGGCCGAACCAGCACCGACCCCACACCACCGCGGGGGCCGGTCAGCGGAATGCCTGAGGCGCACTGCTCCGCAGCCCACGGGCGGACCCTCGGGTACTGTCGGGAACGGGACACTGCGGCGCTCAGAGGCCCGGAGCCTTCATCGTCTGTGTGGACGGCAGCGGCCCCTCGCCTGCTTTAATCCACCTCACCCCCCCGGTTCCCGGTGAGGTTCTGGCAACACTCAACGGCCCAAATAATAACACATTATTATAACCGCTCCGAGGGGAAGGCAAGAGGGCGGGCGAAGGGAAGGAGGAGGTTCCACTCCTCTCTAACCCACCCTCGGCAATAACAAAACCCCGAACTTTTCCTTTGTTTTCTCCTTCTCTCCCCCTCCCACCGCCCGCCTCCAGCCGGCCCCGGTGCGCGGCCCCAGTCGGGGCGCAACACGGAACGGACTGCTGGGCGCCCCCGGGAAGGTGCGGTGTCCGTGATCCCTCCCCGACCTGCCTTCATCTCCTGCCCGCCCTGTTGTTTGAAATAAATAAATAAATAAATAAATAAATAAATAAATAAATAAATAAATAAAGTGC
>NW_011176680.1:0-627 GCF_000146605.3 Meleagris gallopavo
AAAAAAAAGTAAAGAATAAAAAGCTATTTTTATTTTAATTTTTGTAGAAGTCATTTCTCCATTGATATACTGACGTCAAACTTTGCTAACATCTTGTAAAACCGTCAATGTACATAATTAATTCACGTGAGATGCGTGATTGCTGCAACCTGCAGGGCGAGGGCAGCTCCGCCTGTACCGGCAGTGGAAGCGTCCCATCCCCGCGGCCGGGCCGAGCCCTGGATGTGCCATCCCAGCCATGTCCGGAGCGGACTGGGGCACCGAGGCGGCCCGGGAACTGCAGCAACTACAGGAGGGCCGGGAACTGCTGCCCTACTGCGCTGGAAGAGAAACGCAGCGCTTCAGCGAGGGCAAAACGTGGGGTCAATATCTCAAGGTGTAAATGAGTGGGACGCCGAGCTCGGCACCTATCGGCGGCTTTCGATATAGGAAATCAAAGGCAATGTGCTCAGTGCCAGTAGTGAAAATCTGCGGGTGAGAGAGGATGGGAGAGGTATGGAAGTAGGAGGGAGAAAGAAACAGAAAAGAAAGAAGGAAAGAAAGAGAAAGTGAGAAAGTGAGAAATGAAGGAGGGAAGGAGGGAAGGAGGGAAGGAAGGAAGGAAGGAAGGAAGGAAGGAAGGAAGGA
>NW_011176681.1:0-613 GCF_000146605.3 Meleagris gallopavo
AAAAAAAAAAAAAAAAAGAAAAAGGATCTAGATGAAATGTAATCTTGTAAGAAAGTAAAACTGGGTTAATCCTTACTGCCATTAAACCATTCAATGATTTGACACAGATACAGAAACAACAACATTACTTGGAAATTCCTGAACTGGAGCTACAGAGAATTAATCCCACCATCATCTTTAATTTCGTATAAAGAAGAGAACTCTCAGTCTGTTCATAATAGATTTTCTGACCCATGTCATACACCTGTCTATATTTCTCTGCATAGTAATGCCAGTGTTGATTTCTTATCCCATTAGTTCATGCAATCAAGATACAAAAAAGATGTTATGGAATATGCAGTATAGATGCTTTATGGATGAACTTATAGGCCTCTTTTCTATAAATCAAACTTTATTCACACTGTACTGTTAAAGTAACTATAATTTAGATCCTAGCAGTTAAAGTGGTGAACTAATTTCATGGACCTTTACAAAGCAGCCAGAGACTCAACTGGCTATAGGGAGACAAAGAACTTTATTTTTGTACTGCCTAGCACACTGTGCTGTGGAAAAAAAATACAGTACATACAGTAAAAAATGCGTTTATAGGAAGTTTTTTTTTTGTTTTTTTTTT
>NW_011176682.1:0-589 GCF_000146605.3 Meleagris gallopavo
GCGAATTCGAGCTCGGTACCCGGGGATCAGTCAGTTTAGTGGATACTGTGTATCCTTCAATAGGCAAGGTAACATTTCGTGTTAGTTTAGAATATTGTTTTGTACTGTACTTACTTGGATGGCGAAGGAAAGACAAGTAAAACTTAAAGCTATGTTCTTTAAATTCTGTATTAGCAATCTCTGTTGTATATAGTGTTTGATAATAAAGTATTAATTTGATTCTTATGTCTTTTGTAAGTGAGAACAATAGACTTTCAGGATATTAAAATCATGCGTTGATTACAAGACAGAGCTTTGAAGCATCAAGTGTGATCATGGCTGAGAACTGAGAGACAAGTAGCCATGACACTGCAGCATACAGGACTCATCTTTGGAAATCGTTCATCTATTGCAAGTCTTCACATTGTCAAGACCTGGAAAACATGACTTTTGGTGATCAATTTTTTGTCATCAGTGTTTAAAGGTCTAATGTTGGAGCCCCATGGTTTTTGTGTTAGTTTTTGTTCTTTTGTATCATGTTTGTTTCTAAAATTGCTTTGGGGATATAACAACTCTTCTGTTTCTTTGGTTTTTTGTTTTTTTTTTTTCC
>NW_011176683.1:0-553 GCF_000146605.3 Meleagris gallopavo
AAAGAAAAGAAAAGAAAAGAAAAGAAAAGAAAAGAAAAGAGAAAAATGAAAAGAGAAAGAGAAAGAGAAAAGGCACATGAGCTGGAAATCCCAGAACCAGAGCGCGAAGCCTTTTTCTCAGGGCCGCTCCCGGAGGACAGCGCGCCAACGGCGCTGGGCTGCCCTCGGGGCTCCGCAGCCACCGGGCACACACGGCCCGGGGTCCTAGCAGCGTCAGCAGCAGCGCGCGGTCTTTGTGCTCCCAGACTTACCTGGGGATGTACCTGGCCTCGTCTCCTAGCCGCACCTCGAAGTCTCTCCAGGGCTGCTCCAGCCCCGAGGTGCTCCACGTCGCCGCCGCCTCCTCGTCCTCTGGCTCCGGTTCCCCAGGGCCGCCGCTGGACCGCCGCCGGGAAGCGCCGCGGAAGCCGCGGGCGAACTCCCTGAAAGTGATGGCCCCGTCACGGTCGCTGTCGAGGCGCTGGAAGATGGCCTCGGCCTCGGCCGGCCGCACCCGCAGCTCGGCGCAAAGTGCCGCGAAGTCCTCGCGCTCGATGCGGCCCGAGCCGTTGGC
>NW_011176684.1:0-524 GCF_000146605.3 Meleagris gallopavo
GGGAAGTTCTTTACAGAGAGAGCGGTGAGGTGCTGGAACAGGCTGCCCAGAGAGGTCGTGGATGCCCCATCCCTGGAGGTGTTCAAGGCCTGGTTGGATGGGGCTGTCCATTTTTATCAAGATAAGTTGTTTGCACACCATCCTGTCTGAATGCAAGTCTGTCACACTGACTGTGAAACAACCATGTTCTTTCACATGCACAAATAAGGGATGTTTACCACATACCCTCCAGGTCAGCTGGCCAATCTAATTAGAAACTCTCCTATAGTGTTTTACAGGAAAGAGATAGGGAAGAAACCACTGTGTCAGGTTGACAGCTTGCAGAGAGAGAGTCATGTACTGCTAACAAGCCATGAATGTACCCTCTGATTAAAAAAGACTGGTGAGTAGAACAGATTATTCTTGATCCTTCTTAGCAGAATGATCATCTTTCCAGATATATGACAGCAGGCAGGTAATAGCTTCAATCTTCCAAGATAACATCTTTTATCAAAAGGGGAAAAAAAAAAAGAAAAAGAAAAAGA
>NW_011176685.1:0-519 GCF_000146605.3 Meleagris gallopavo
AAAAAAAAAAAAAAAAGGCTATTTTTTTATGCACAGGTCTGTCATTCAAATTTCAAAGTAAGGTTTGACTACGCCTTTATCTTTTCCTTTACAGGTCCTTCAGTCTGGGAGACTATGAGGGAGCCTCTGCACCCAGGGAAAATGTTACCCTTTACTGGGGGGAAGGGTAAACCAGTAGGGAATACAGTACAATCCCAACCCTACTGGGAGGGGCGGGAGGGAGGTGTTGCCGTCACTGTATTAAGTCGATGTTGGGAAATGTTTTAACATCTGGAGCCTTTGTGGGTGGAAATCTGTCTCCTATTACAACTCTGCACTGGATGTGAAGAAGAAAAAAAAGAATCTTTTCACAAAACAGCACATTCTGGAATATTGTGGGGATTTGTACCAAAATAAGAACCATATAATTGAACCATAGGGATACGTAAAGAGGAAAACTATTTTGCGCACAATAAAGGAAACCTAAGAATGGGGGTCACAAACAGTAAAAGGCTTTCTTTTTTTCTTTTTTTCTTCTTT
>NW_011176686.1:0-517 GCF_000146605.3 Meleagris gallopavo
TTTTTTAAAAAAAAAAAAAAGAAAAGAGAAGGAGAAGGAGGAAGGACTGGCATTGTAATGATCATATTTGCTTTAATGCCAGTGAGTATAAGTACCATTTGTTCTGCTTCATTCTGCCAAGGCTTTGTGTTAATTAGCTTTTAAAATGGTTATTCTAGGACAGTACTGTTAGAGAAAAGGGAGAGAAAACTCAGCTAATGAGAGAGCACAGACATGCTCTCTCATTATCCCTTCTCCCTAAAAAAATCTGCACTCAGAATATCCAGCTTGGCCTTCACTCATTAACAATGTTTGATTCTCAACAACCGTCACTGGAAGGAAACTCATCTAAAAGTTTATCTCTTACTTCGAAGATACAATTCATCTTTTTTTCCACCCCAAATATTCTTATGAAAAGTTGGTAGTGTTTGTACTCCATGTAATGCAGACTGACTACACTCCACTGAACTCTTTTAGCTTTCAAAAATGCAATAGACTGTTGATTTGGAAAAAAAAAATTGAACTGAAATTAAAAAAA
>NW_011176687.1:0-506 GCF_000146605.3 Meleagris gallopavo
AGAAGAAAAGAAAAAAGAAAATAAAAGAAAAAAGGAATAAACCCCCAGTAAAGGAACAGGAGGCACATCTATGTCAGAAAACTCTTGTTAGTGATTTCTGAACCGCTTTTGTCACTGAAACTTAAAGCACGAATAACAAAAACCTACTATAAAGGAGGACTGAAACATTGTTTCTTCCTTTTACCGCTTTGTATTATCATCTCACTCTGATTCAACTAAAGCTGCACAGAGGGAGGAAAGTGCGGTCTCAGTTCCTCTGATTTTTGTAGCAGATCTAATTTTAGAATCTGTTGTGTCAAGTTTTTCTAAACCTGTCAGTTTAATTTGGCAGATGCGGGTTAATGGAGACCTACTGAAAGCAGGGTGAAAATCTATCTGAGTAGAAGAACATAATTCATGACTTTCACAGTGCAGCAGTAAGGTAACAGATAAACGTCTCTTCCTTGAAGTTGTAACAGGAATCCATAGGAAAAAAAAAATAGGAGGAAAAAAAGAAAGAAAGAAAA
>NW_011176688.1:0-495 GCF_000146605.3 Meleagris gallopavo
AACAAAACAAAACAAAAAGCACTTTTTTTCAATAATTTTTTCTGAAATTGTAACTTTTATTGAGGAAGTATTGAGCTTTCCTACTATTCAGCATCATGTCCTTTAGCAATTACCACTAAAAAATTACAAAGCTGTTAAAGGTGAATCAGAGAAAGAATGAGTGAAAAAAAAAGAAAAGAGCAGACAAGTGCTAAGCTGAACAATATGAAAATTAGAATCTTCTGTTCCCTCACACTGTACACATTGCTGTCCAGTGATGGATCAAATCCAATCTTGATGAAACAATTTTATCCTGATAAAATAAAACTCTTAGATTCTATATTCTAAAGCCAAACTAAATTCTTGCTGGGGAGTCAGGTACAAATTCTCTCCTTTGAAGAGCTAGACTTGCCAATAGTATCTTGCTTTTCTTGTCTTAAATTTTCTGATGACTGTAACAAATGTCAAATACTGTCTTAATTCCAACAGTCAGAAAAAAAAAAAAAAAAAGTTTTA
>NW_011176689.1:0-470 GCF_000146605.3 Meleagris gallopavo
CAATAATAATTAAAGAAACCAAACCAAACAAAAACAAAAACAAACAAAAAAACAAACAAACCAGTAAGCACACACAAAAGACATTCAGGCTGTTTATTTCAGCTGCAGCTCACTGAGAGAAGACTAAATAATATGGGCAAATCCTCTTGAAGCAGAGATCTGGAGAGGAAGCAGCAAAGCATATTCTTGCCTTACCTCTGTTAGAAACAAGTAATTCTTTGTTTTCCCTTCAAATGCTTTGAAAAAGTAATTATTTCTGTGAATAAGATGTGCAACGTCTTGTCTTTATTTTCATTGTCCTTTCCCATATCTCAGAAAAGAAAAGAAAACAAACAAACAAAAATCATCAGCAACAACAACAAAATACAAAAAAATACAAGCAGGAGAAAATATTATATATCTCTAACACCAGACATCTGGCTCACCAGCACATTTCCTGAACAATTGGTTAAAAAAAAAAAAAAAAAAAA
>NW_011176690.1:0-470 GCF_000146605.3 Meleagris gallopavo
CCCCCCCCCCAAATTGCTGAAGTTAATCGAGAGTGAAAAACAGAGTGGCTTCAGCCGTAACAATTTATCGCGCTCTTAGCTAGTGTTAGCATCCCACAAATGAAACGTGAGCGCCGAGCCGAGCCCGGCGCGCCGCTCGTTTTGCAGCAGGTTGGCACTGCTCTCCCTTAGCGAGGTGCCCGGCGGGACACGGGGCCCGCTCAGACGAAGTGGTGGAGCTGCGTAAAACCCGTGAATGTGAAGGCAGCACTCCATCCGCCAAGTGAGAAAATGCAATTAGTCCTCGTGGTGCTAACCATCCGAATTACTCAGGCTGCGGAGTGGAGAAATTGAAAACAAACAATGCGGGCAGCGCGGGTGACAATGCTGGAACAAAAATAATAGAAAATCTCCCTGTTTGCACAGGGAACCCGAACGGTCCCGAATAAACTGACAAGTCAAATGCCTCCTTGGAGTTAAAAAAAAAAAAA
>NW_011176691.1:0-453 GCF_000146605.3 Meleagris gallopavo
AAAGAAAGAAAGAAAAAAGAACGATAACAAAAAAAAAGTTAATCGCTATTTCCCCCCTGCCCCATGACGCTGCTCCGGGCAGAGAGGGGACGAGCGGTGCCGCCAACCCAACCGCTGCCGGTGCCGTGCTGTACCGTGCCTACCTCCGGGCCGGGGAGCCCTGGGCAGCCGCCCTCGGCCCCGCACCGAGCCGAGCCGAGCCGCCTCGCCTCGCTTCGCTCCACTTCTCCCGAGCTCAGCTCTGCCACGCACCGATCACACTCCGGCCCCGACGCCGGCCCCGCTCCCGAGCAGCCGCGTCCCTCAACGTGCCTTTATAGGGCGGCGCAGGGCAGCCCGCGGCGGGGCGTTACCGGCCGCCCCTTCCACGGCCGGGCAGCGCCTGGATTCGTTTTTCCTTTCCGCTTTTCTCCCTCGTCTCTGTTTTCTTTCTTTCTTTTTTTCCCCCTGCCC
>NW_011176692.1:0-425 GCF_000146605.3 Meleagris gallopavo
AAAATAAAAAACAAAAAACAAAAAAACCTCTTCTTGGTAGTAATTGAATAATAAAAACAGTCTTTATGATAAGGGACCATAGGAAGAGATGAGGGGCAGAAAAGAGAAGCATCCTTTCCAAGGGTGGCTGAATGTAGGTGTGACATGTAAAGACTTCGGTGGTTTGTATTTCAAGTGTGCTTGTATGCAAGAATATGATAAGAATGTGTGACGCTTTGGCTTATCACATGAAAGATGCTGAAAAGCATCTCAATTTGATCTCTGTGTTTTACAGTTTCTTAACCAAGACATTGCTATAATTTAAAAAACAGTTCTCAGTGTATTTGTATTCCAGTATTTCAAGTATGATCTTTGTGTTCATCTGACAAAATAATAAAAATCAAGTAAAATGAGGGAGTAAAATTCCTAATATGATTAAACACTTT
>NW_011176693.1:0-421 GCF_000146605.3 Meleagris gallopavo
AGCTCGGTACCCGGGGATCCTGAGACTTCCTCCTGTGCCTTATCTTCCTTTCCGAAGGTGAAGTCCCTTGGGATACATAGTTCTTCTCTTCTGAGAACCAGGTGTCTGAAAAGTTGTCAGTCCACGGGACTGGAGTATGAACTCTTTAATAACTTGTTCTTTAGATGATGTTATGATATGGAATACCGATAACAAAATTATAAAACCATGACACTCCTGTACATTATTTGCTAAAGACTGGATCTTCTGTGAAGGTTAGAGCCTCATATAACCCCCTAGAAGAATGTATCATAGCAGTCTAGGAATTTGAAGAGGATACTGGGGATGACTTCTTACCAATGAGTATGATACATGATACTTAAAGTAGCACAGAAGAAGGGAAAAGAAAAGAAAAAAAGGCAAAAAAAAGAAAAAAAAGAAA
>NW_011176694.1:0-415 GCF_000146605.3 Meleagris gallopavo
GGCCCCAGGCGGGTCCGGTCCGCGCGGCGGCGGGGTTGGGGCTCGGCAGGCTCGGGTGCGCCTGGGGACATCCTGTGATGCTGCAGCGCACAGGACATGATCTCACATGGCGAGGGGCTCCGCGGCTTCTTAATCATTTCACGGTTCCTTCAGAGGCTTTTTTCCACCTAAAACGTTTAGTTTCAGCTCAGTGAGCGGCTGCAAAAGCTCTGCGGGGAGCGGAAGGGTTGAATTATTCTTACCTGAGAGAGCCACGAAAAAAAAAAAGAGAGAGAGAGAAAAGAGAGAGAGAGAGAGAAAAGGGAAAAGGGAAAAGAGAAGAAAAGTGAAAAACAGAGAAGAATAAAAGAGAGAACGTGAAGAAAAGATAAAAAGAAAAGAAAGGAAAATAAAATAAAAGAAAAGAAAAGAAAAA
>NW_011176695.1:0-386 GCF_000146605.3 Meleagris gallopavo
GGTAAGGAGGGGTTTCTCACAGAAAATTTTCTTTTATTTTTCCCTGTGAGGTTTTGGAGAAAAACAGTGCCTGAGAAGAACTCATGTAAACTATTATTAGCGTATTTGCTTAGAAAAACAAATGAATGGGGTTTAGAAAGATGGTATGTGAGCCTAGGGATAACAGGCAGAAGATATTGATATAGTGCAATAATGATAACAAGACTTGCTGCAAAGGTAGGAGGAATATAAAAATAAAACTGAAATGTGGGAATGTAAACTGATGATGAAACATGTTTCAGAACCACTCTTACCTAAATTAGGGGAGAGTAGGAGATGGAATAAAGAAAGAAACTTTAAAACTGGTATGAGAGAGGTAGGGGGAAAAAAAAAAAAAAGTAGAAAAA
>NW_011176696.1:0-359 GCF_000146605.3 Meleagris gallopavo
AAAAAAAAAAAAAAAAAAACGCAGTTTGGAGCGTGCGTGAGTATATGTGCGTGAGAGGCTTTCTCTGCCCTAGCAGAAATCCCAGGAAAAATAAACCAGAATCAAAACGAACCCGGGAACAAAGCGCCCGCCGCCGCCCACCGCTGTCAGCGTTCCAGTCCGCGCGGGGTTCCGCCAAGCAACGCTCCCGCACCATCCCCGCACGGGGCGCGGAGCGGCATCGGGGCCCCGCGCCATTCCCACTCGGCCGCATCGCGCGGTTCCGTTTGCGCCCCGCGGACTGTGGAGCTCGGAGCGCGCCCGCAGCGCCCGGTGCCCGGCGCGCCATAGGAGGGGGCAGGCAGCCTACTTACTATGCA
>NW_011176697.1:0-349 GCF_000146605.3 Meleagris gallopavo
AAAAAAAAAAAAAAAAAAACAAGTGCCAGCAAAACAATTATTAAGTAGTTTCCAGCATTATTTCGTGGATGACAGTGAAGCGCCAGTGAAAAATCACTACGTATCGCCTGGGAAGACATCAAAGGCCTCGTGTTGAGAAGCCTCCTCAGATCAGCACGGGGCGAAGGGAGGGAAGTCTGCGGGAAGCCAGGAAGAGCGGCTTCCAGGAGCTGCGGCCCCCGGGCGCCGCAAGGACGCGGTGCGGGCGGTCACGGCGGGAAGGACAGGCGCAGGCCGAGGAAGGCCTTGCCACAGGAAGGCCTGTGCCGGCCGCCCGCTCGCAGCTCCGCGGCCGCCCCCTGCTCGCGGA
>NW_011176698.1:0-324 GCF_000146605.3 Meleagris gallopavo
ATTAATAGCAAAAGGAAGGCTAGGGAGAATGTTGGATGCCGAGGGCAACCTGGTCACCAAGGATAGGGATAAGGCTGAGGTACTTAATGCCTTCTTTGCCTCAGTCTTTAGTAGTAAGACTTGTTACTCCCTGGGAACACAGCCCCCTGCACTGGTAGGTAGGAACGGGGAAAGAATAAGCCCTTCATGATCAGGCCCAGTCAGCACGGGTTTACAAATGGTAGATCCTGTCTGACAAACCTGATTTCATTCTATGACAAGGTGACCCGCTTAGTGGATGAGGGTCAGGCTGTCGATGTGGTCTACCTGGACTTCAGTAAGGCC
>NW_011176699.1:0-314 GCF_000146605.3 Meleagris gallopavo
AAAAAAAAAAAAAAAGGCCCAATGCAGACGGAGCGGTTTATTGGCCCGCTTACAAGCCCTGTGCTCTCCCCAGCCGCCTGCCGCGTTAATTTCATAGCACCGGCGACATGAGGACCTCATACCTCCGGACAACTGGGTGAGTCATAAATACACGGCGCACGGCTGTAAGCCAAGACTGTTTACGGCCACTTTGCAGTGGCCTCCAAAGAGTCCGACTTTCTTGCGCAGGGCGCGCAAGGGCCGCGCAGTGCCGCGCAGCGGCGCGGGGGGCGCCAGGGACCCCGCACCACCGGCACCTGCGGAGGGTGCGGAGC
>NW_011176700.1:0-308 GCF_000146605.3 Meleagris gallopavo
CCGCCGTCCCGCTCTGCCCTGCCCTGCCCCGCTCGCCCCGCCCGGCGCAGGCCCCGGCCAAGGATACTTGTTGCACGGCTCTCTGCGTGGTGGTGTCCGGGGACTGCGACTCCTTCAGCAGCTGCAGGATCTGCGGGAGCCCCTGTTCGTCGGGCTTCCACTCGTACTCCATCTTGGCTGCCTGGAAAACAGCAGACAACAGGCGGCCGTGGTGAGCGGCGCAGCGGGCCGTGGTGAGTGGGGCCAGGCCGCGGGAGGGAGGGAAGAGGAGGGGAAGGGAGAAAATGGGAGGGGAAGGAAGGGCGGGC
>NW_011176701.1:0-302 GCF_000146605.3 Meleagris gallopavo
CAGAAGCCCCCCCCCCTCTGCAGCACAGCCCTTCCAGTGCCCCCCACGATCCAACCACGGTCCCCACCCTTGAGCTCATTACGGTGCCCGTCCCTTAACCCGCCGTGGCGCAGCCCATCGCCGCACCCATCACTGTGCCCCCCCGGAGCCCATCCAGGAGCCCAGCACTGCACCCCCCGTGCAGCCCCGCTGTGGAACCCGAGGTGGAGCAGCCTCCCATGGCAGCAGGGCCAGTTTGGCACCTCTCAGCCTGTTGGGTGGGGGGGGGACACGAGCTCTGTCCCCTCCTGGGATAGGAGTCA
>NW_011176702.1:0-430 GCF_000146605.3 Meleagris gallopavo
CCAAAAAATGACGTCACCCACCCCATGTGACGTCACAACACCCAAGTGACGTCACACGCCCAAAATGACGTCACACATCCCATGTGAAATCACACACCCCATGTGACGTCACACCCCCAAAAGGATGTCACACAACCCATGTGACTCCACACACCCCAAATGACGTCACAACCCCCATGTGACATCACACCCCCAAAATCACGTCACACACCCCATATGACGTCACACCACCACATGTGATGTCACACCCCCATAATGACGTCACAACCCCCATGTGACGTCACACACCCCATGTGATGTCACACCCACCCATGTGACGTCATAACCCCAAAAAAGGGCTCACACACCCCATGTGACGTCACAACCCCCAAGTGAACGTCACACGCCCAAAATAACGTCACAGACGCCATTTGACGTCACACTACCACAT
>NW_011176703.1:0-354 GCF_000146605.3 Meleagris gallopavo
TTTTATTTTTGTGGAGAAAATGGGTATTTCTGGGAGATAGCGACATTTTTCTGGGAGAAAAGTGCCATTTTTTGCAGAAAATGCCGTATTTTCAGGGAGAAACCTGAGATTTGTCGTAGGAACTCTCGTATTTCTGGGAGAAAGCGGGGATTTCTGGTAGAAAATATCATATTTCTGGGGAGAATACTGCAACTTCGGGGAGAAAAGGTCATATTTTGGGGAGAAAAGCTGGTATTCTGGGAGAAAATATATTTCTGAGAGACAACTGCAATTTCGTGGAGAAAACGCCATGTTTCTGGTTGAAATATGGGATTGGTGGGAGAAAAGTGCAGTTCCTGGCAGAAAATGGCGTAC
>NW_011176704.1:0-340 GCF_000146605.3 Meleagris gallopavo
AAACATGACATTTTCTCCAGAAATACCAGATTTCTTCCCTTAAATATGACACCTTTTCCAAGAAATAGTACATTTTTCCCCAAAAAGATGATATTTTCTCCAAGAAATGCCAGTTTAATCGCAAATATACGACATTTTATACCGCAAATAGCCGCTTTCTCCCAAAAAATATGCCATTTTCGGCCAGGAACTGCAGTTTCCTCCCACAAATACCACTTTTTCTACAAGAAATATGACTTTTTCTCCCAGAAATATCAGATTTTGCCCCTAAAACATGACATTTTCTTCAAGAAATACGGCGTATAACTTCGTATAATGTATGCTATACGAAGTTATACGG
>NW_011176705.1:0-427 GCF_000146605.3 Meleagris gallopavo
CTGATTCTCTAGTTGGTGAATCAGCTTCTGAATGGGGAGCAAGGAATCCCTGTTGGTGCGGTACTGCCGTCTGTGCACCGTTTTTGTAGCAATCGGTACTTGTTGCTCTTTCACTCGTAGCAACCCCACGGCAGATGGATCTCCTGACAGGCCAGGCAAAATAGACAACTGCTTAACACCTTCTGTGTCTACAGCAGCTATTCCAAAGGCCCATCGATACCCTTTGGGATCCTTAAAATATCCCCTTCTGAGGTAATCAATACCAAGTATGCATGGAGCCCCTGGGCCAGTCACAATAGGGTGCTTTTGCCAGTCTTTACCAGTGAGGCTGATTTCGGCCTCCAACATAGTTAGCTCTTGGGAACCTCCAGTCACCCCATGAATATAAATTGATTTTGTCCCTTGGTGACTCGAGGGCATTAGAGTG
>NW_011176706.1:0-312 GCF_000146605.3 Meleagris gallopavo
ATATTTAAGGGAAGAAATCTGGTATTTCTGGAGAAAATGTCATGTTTGGGGATAAAATAGGTATTTCTGGTGAAAAACGTAGAGTCTTTGGTGATAAAACTGGAATTTCTGGGGCAGAATATCATATTTTGGGAGAAAGCTACTATTTCTCGGAGAAAACGTCCTATTTCTGGGTTGAAAAATGGTATTTGTGGGAGGAAACTGCAGTTCCTGGCAGAAAACTGCATATTTTTTTGGAGAAAGCGGCTATTTGCGGTATAAAATGTTGTATATTTGCGATAAAACTGGCATTTCTTGGAGAAAATATCATAT
>NW_011176707.1:0-345 GCF_000146605.3 Meleagris gallopavo
ACCACAAATGACGTCACACACCCCATGTGACGTCACACACCCCATGTGACGTCACACCCCCAAAATGATGTCACACACCCCCATTTGACGTCACACACTCCGAGTCAAGTCACACCTGCCATGTGACGTCAGAAACTCAAAATGACCTAACACCCCTAAAATGACGTCACACACCCCATGTGACGTCAGAACCCCCAAGTGACGTCACACACCCCATGTGACGTCACACCGACCCATGTGACGTCATAACCCAAAAAAGTGACACCCCATGTGACGTCACACACCCAAAATGATGTCACACACCCCCATCGTATAACTTCGTATAATGTATGCTATACGAAGTTA
>NW_011176708.1:0-364 GCF_000146605.3 Meleagris gallopavo
CAAGCACAAACAGTGGCACGATGGGTCGCCTATCTCAGCCAAAGGAGCAGTCTGTCTTCATCCCCTTTGAAAGAAGAACTTCAGAAGATCCTAGGCCCACTAACATATCACAGTGACGCACCGAAAGGAATACTGGTCGCTCCAGCGCAGAAGAGTCCCGCTCAGGAGGGAAAATACCCTATCCCTGAAGATGCTTGGTACACAGATGGATCCAGCAGGGGCAATCCGAGCAAGTGGAGAGCAATAGCATACCATCCTCCTACTGAGACCATCTGGTTTGATGAGGGGGATGGTCAGAGCAGCCAACGGGCAGAACTGCGAGCCGTGTGGATGGTTATAAGTAAGGAAGCCGGTGATGGTATCC
>NW_011176709.1:0-366 GCF_000146605.3 Meleagris gallopavo
TCTCCATGAAATACCTGTTTTTACACGAAAATACCACTTTTTCCTCCCACAAATACCTGTTTTTACACCAAAATACCCCTTTTCTCCAAGAAATACCCGTTTCTACACGAAAATACCCCTTTTTCTCCAAGAAATACCCGTTTTTACACAAAAATACACCTTTTAATCCCACAAATACCTGTTTTTACACGAAAATACCACTTTTTCCCCCACAAATATCTGTTTTTACACCAAAATACCCCATTTACTCCCTCAAATACCTGTTTTTAACCGAAAATACAACTTTTTATCCCACAAATACCTGTTTAAACACGAAAATACCCCTTTTTCTCCCACAAATACCTGTTTTTACACAAAAATACCCCT
>NW_011176710.1:0-365 GCF_000146605.3 Meleagris gallopavo
CAGTTTTCTCCCATCAATACCATTTTTCAACCAGAAATAGGACGTTTTCTCCGAGAAATAGTAGCTTTCTCCCAAAATATGATATTTTGCTCCAGACATTCCAGTTTTATCACCGAAGACTCTACGTTTTTCACCAGAAATACCTATTTTATCCCCAAACATGACATTTTCTCCAGAAATACCAGATTTCTTCCCCAAAACATGACATCTTTTCCTAGAAATAGTAGATTTTTCCCCAAAAATATGATATTTTCTCCAAGAAATGCCAGTTTTATCGCAAGTATACGACATTTTATACCGCAAAATAGCCGCTTTCTACCCAAAAAATATGCCTTTTTCCGCCAGGAACTGCAGTTTCCTCCCAC
>NW_011176711.1:0-308 GCF_000146605.3 Meleagris gallopavo
AATATTACATTTTCTCACCAAAAATACCAGTTGTCTCCCCAACAATATGGCAATATCTCCCAGAAATACCGGTTTTCTCACCCAAAACACAACGTTTCCTACCAGAAATACCAGGATTCTCCCCCAAAATAGGACATTTTCTGCCAGGAATTGCAGTTTTCGGCCAGAAATACCACATTTTCCCACAGAAATACCAGTTTTCCCTCCGAAAATAGGTCATTTTGTCCTAGAAAGTGGAGATTTTCCCCCCAAAATACGCCATTTTCACCCAGAAATTGCAATATTCTACCCAGAAATATCACATTTTC
>NW_011176712.1:0-345 GCF_000146605.3 Meleagris gallopavo
AAGAAATCTGGTATTTCTGGAGAAAATGTCATGTTTGGGGATAAAATAGGTATTTCTGGTGAAAAACGTTGTGTCTTGGGAGAATAAAACTGGAATTTCTTGGGCAGAATATCATATTTTGGGAGAAAGCTACTATTTCTCGGAGAAAACGTCATATTTCTGGTTGAAAAACGGTATTGATGGGAGAAAACTGGTATTTCTTGTAGAAAAAATGGTATTTGTGGGAGGAAACTGCAGTTCCTGGCAGAAAAAAGCATATTTTTGGGAGAAAGCGGGTATTTGCGGTATAAAATGTCGTATATTTGCGATTAAACTGGCATTTCTTGGGGAAAATATCATATTTTT
>NW_011176713.1:0-409 GCF_000146605.3 Meleagris gallopavo
GAAATATTACATTTTCTCACCAAAAATACCAGTTGTCTCCCCAACAATATGGCAATATCTCCCAGAAATACCAGCTTTCTCGCCCAAAAACACAACGTTTCCTACCAGAAATACCAGGATTCTCCCCCAAAATAGGACATTTTCTGCCAGGAATTGCAGTTTTCTCCCAGGAAATATCACATTTTCTCACAGAAATACCGGTTTTCCCTCCGAACATAGGACATTTTCTCCAAGAAAGTGGAGATTTTCCCCCCAAAATACGCCATTTTCACCCAGAAATTGCAATATTCTACCCAGAAATATCACATTTTCACCCAGAAATACCAGCTTTCTCCCTGAAATGTTACATTTTGTTCCAGAAATACCAGTTTTCTCACCCAAAACACGTTTCCTACCAGAAATACAAGGA
>NW_011176714.1:0-510 GCF_000146605.3 Meleagris gallopavo
CTTCCCTTAAATATGACACCTTTTCCAAGAAATAGATTTTACCCCTAAAAACTAATGATATTTTCTCCAAGAAATGCCAGTTTTATCGCATAAATACGACATTTTATACCGCAAATAGCCGCTTTCTCCCAAAAATATGCCATTTTCTGGCAGGAACTGCAGTTTCCTCCCACAAATACCATTTTTCAACCAGAAATATGACGTTTTCTCCCAGAGATATCAGATTTTGCCCCCAAAACATGACATTTTCTTCAAGAAATACGGGTTTTCTCCCAAAATATGATATTTTGCTCCAGAAATTCCAGTTTTATGACCGAAGACTCTACGTTTTTCACCAGAAATACCTATTTTATCCCCAAACATGACATTTTCTCCAGAAATACCAGATTTCTTCCCTTAAATATGACACCTTTTCCAAGAAATAGTAGATTTTTCCCCAAAAATATGATATTTTCTCCAAGAAATGCCAGTTTTATCGCAAATATACGACATTTTATACCGCAAATAGCC
>NW_011176715.1:0-353 GCF_000146605.3 Meleagris gallopavo
GGAGATAGCTCATGACAGCCTTCCAAGACTCGAAGGGAGCGCATAAGCAGGAGGGAGCAACGGCTGTTTAGGAGGGTGGATAGCGATAGGACAAGGGGAAATGGTTTTCAAGTGAGACAGGGGAGGTTTAGGTTGGTTATTAGGAGGCAGCTTTTCACGCACAGGGTGGTGGCGCACTGGAATGTGTGCTTGAGAGTCACTTGCAGGATGATCTGCTCCATGATCCGTGACCAGCACAGAGGTGAGACTGACATGCTGGTAGTTCCCTGCGCCACACTTTCTATCCTTCCTAAGAGGTGTGCTGTCACCTTTTTTCACCTCAGCAGGGACTTGACCTGACTGCCTCGACTTGT
>NW_011176716.1:0-315 GCF_000146605.3 Meleagris gallopavo
TTTGTGGGGAGGAAACTGCAGTTCCTGGCAGAAAACGGCATATTTTTGGGAGAAAGCGGCTATTTGCGGTATAAAATGTCTTATATTTGCGATAAAACTGGCATTTCTTGGAGAAAATATCATATTTTTGGGGAAAAATCTACTATTTCTTGGAGATTATGTCATTTTTTGGGGAAGAAATCTGGTATTTCTGGAGAAAATGTCATGTTTGGGGATAGAAATGGTATTTCTGGTGAAAAACGTAGAGTCTTCGGTGATAAAACTGGAATTTTCTGGAGCAAAATATCATACTTTGGGAGAAAACCCGTATTTCTT
>NW_011176717.1:0-382 GCF_000146605.3 Meleagris gallopavo
CATTAACCGACAGCCCATCTTCTCTAGATGGCGAAGGACTGTAATATCACTGTCACTTTGGACCCAAGGTGTTGGTACCCGGACGACCACCACTTGGGGGTAAGCAGTAATAAGCTCCCCGTTCACCCGAAGACCTAAAGAAGGAAAACAAAACCATTCCAGTGGTGAGCACTAAAACAGCTTCTTCTCAGTCATGCAGCTTCATACACTACTTCTAGATTGTATTAAGGCACATAATTTTAGGCCATTTCCCAGGACAAAAAACTTTTTGCTAGATTGAATTGCCAACCTTCCTCTGCATGTTAGCTGTACACTACAATGACAAGAGCAGTAACAATAACTAAGGAAATGCTTGCCTCTCACACATATGTCTTGCCTACAT
>NW_011176718.1:0-373 GCF_000146605.3 Meleagris gallopavo
TATAATAGACAAACTATCAACCGTGCCTGAAGCTGATAAATCCATGGAGGTAACGGATACATCAAATGGGGACCAGAATCCCCAAAACGGCCTATTGGAGGGGCTGATCAACTTGATTTCCTCCCAGCCGGTGGCATCTAATGTCTCGGCTATCAAAAGAAGACGTTCTCCTGCTCGAGCAAGTGACAACAGTAAGACCACATCACGTTTTGCCTTGTGGCATTACCTACGTGACCATGGAGAAGATATGAAGGAGTGGCATAAACAACCTACTCCTGTACTTCAAGCACGGGTAAAAGAGTTACAAGACAAATCAACCACCAAGGTGAAACTTCTACTAAAAAAGGTGAATTTGCTCCAGTTGCTGCAGACA
>NW_011176719.1:0-397 GCF_000146605.3 Meleagris gallopavo
CCCCCAACATGACGTTTTCTCCCAGGAATTGCACCTTTCTTCCTGAAATATTACATTTTCTCACCAAAAATACCAGTTGTCTCCCCAACAATATGACAACATCTCCCAGAAATACCGGTTTTCTCACCCAAAACACGTTTCCTACCAGAAATACAAGGATTCGCCCCCAAGAATGTGACGTTTTCTGCCAGGAATTGCAGTTTTCTCCCAGAAATATCACATTTTCTCACAGAAATACCGGTTTTCCCTCCGAAAATAAGACATCTTCTCTCAGAAACGGCAGTACTCCCCCCCCAAAATACGCCATTTTCACCCAGGAATTGCAGTATTCTCCCCTGAAATATCACGTTTTCCTCCAGAAATAGCAGATTTCTCATGAAATATGACATTTTGGAAC
>NW_011176720.1:0-310 GCF_000146605.3 Meleagris gallopavo
TTCTCCGAGAAATAGTAGCTTTCTCCCAAAATATGATATTCTGCCCCAGAAATTCCAGTTTTATCACCGAAGACTACGTTTTTCACCAGAAATACCTATTTTATCCCCAAACATGACATTTTCTCCAGAAATACCAGATTTCTTCCCTTAAACATGACACCTTTTCCAAGAAATAGTAGATTTTTCCCCAAAAATATGATATTTTCTCCAAGAAATGCCAGTTTTATCGCAAATATACGACATTTTATACCGCAAATACCCGCTTTCTACCCAAAAATATGCAGTTTCCTGCCAGGAACTGCAGTTTCCT
>NW_011176721.1:0-326 GCF_000146605.3 Meleagris gallopavo
ATATTTTGGGAGAAAGCTACTATTTCTCGTAGAAAACGTCATATTTCTGGTTGAAAAACGGTATTGATGGGAGAAAACGTCCTATTTCTGCTTGAAAAATGGTATTTGTGGGAGGAAACTGCAGTTCCTGGCAGAAAACTGCATATTTTTGGAAGAAAGCGGCTATTTGCGGTATAAAACGTCGTATATTTGCGATAAAACTGGCGATTTATGGAGAAAATATCATATTTTTTTGGGAAAAATGTACTATTTCTTGGAAAAGGTGTCATATCTAAGGGAAGAAATCTGGTATTTCTGGAGAAAATGTCATGTTTTGGGGATAAAAT
>NW_011176722.1:0-370 GCF_000146605.3 Meleagris gallopavo
GGATATTTTGGTCCAGAAATACCAGTTTTATCACCGAAGACACAACGTTTTCGACCAGAAACACCGATTTTCACCTAAAAAATGACATTTTCTCCCAGAAATACCAGTTTTCTTCCCCAAAATATGACATTTTCTCTCAGAAATAGTAGATTTCTCCCCAAAAATATGGTACTTTCTACCACAAATACCCGTTTTCTCCCAAAAGTAAGCCACTTTCTGCCAGGAACTACAGTTTCCTCCCACTAAAACCATTTTTCAACCAGAATTATGACGTTTTCTCTCAGAAATACTAAATTTTGCCCCCAAAACATGGCATTTTCTCCCAGAAATACGCGTTTTCTCCCAAAATGTGATGTTCTGCACCAGAAAT
>NW_011176723.1:0-322 GCF_000146605.3 Meleagris gallopavo
CTTTTTCTCCCACAAATACCTGTTTTTACGCGAAAATACCACTATTTCTCCCACAAATACCTGTTTTTACACGAAAATACCCCTTTTCTCCCACAAATACCTGTTTTAAACCCAAAATATCCATTTTTCTTCCACCAAAACCTGATTTTACACGAAAATACCCCTTTTTCTTCAAGCAATACCTGTTTTTACACGAAAATACCCCGTTTTCTCCCACAAATACCTGTTTTTCACTGAACATACCCCTTTTTCTCACGCAAATACCTGTTTTTAAACGAAAATACCCCTTTTTCTTCCAGGAAATACCTGTTTTTAACTGAAA
>NW_011176724.1:0-421 GCF_000146605.3 Meleagris gallopavo
ATTTTTGGGAGAAAGCGGCTATTTGCGGTATAAAATGTCGTATATTTGCGATAAAACTGGCATTTCTTGGAGAAAATATCATATTTTTGGGGAAAAATCTACTATTTCTTGGAAAAGGTGTCATATTTAAGGGAAGAAATCTGGTATTTCTGGAGAAAGTGTCATGTTTGGGGATAAAATAGGTATTTCTGGTGAAAAACGTAGAGTCTTCGGTGATAAAACTGGAATTTCTGGGGCAGAATATCGTATTTTGGGGAGAAAGCTACTATTTCTCGGAGAAAACGTCATATTTCTGGTTGAAAAACGGTATTGATGGGGAGAAAACGTCCTATTTCTGGTTGAAAAATGGTATTTGTGGGAGGAAACTGCAGTTCCTGGCAGAAATCGTATAACTTCGTATAATGTATGCTATACGAAGTTA
>NW_011176725.1:0-337 GCF_000146605.3 Meleagris gallopavo
GAAGGATGATGCCACAGGCACTGCAGGAGACGGCGCCAAAAAAAAAAGACGATGCCACAGGCACTGCAGGAGACAGTGCCAAAAAAAAAAGACGATGCCACAGGCACTGCAGGAGACGGCGCCACACAGAAGGATGATGCCACAGCCGCTGCAGGAGACGGCGCTCCCGCAACAGGCTACGATCGCCCAAGGCTCTGGCAGCGCTGCTGATCGGCCCCTCACCAGCAGAGTGAAGAAACAGGAAGTCGTGGAAATGGTGCTCACCAGAAGGGCAGTCCTAAAAGCGACACCGGAGACGGCGCACGCTGAAGGACAATGCTTAAGGCAACGCCGTAGA
>NW_011176726.1:0-308 GCF_000146605.3 Meleagris gallopavo
CCCACTATTGCCCACTTTTCTCCCACGTACTTGTCATTTTCTCCCAGAAATACCACATTTCACTTGGAAATTGGGCCTGTGCTTCCAAAAAGATGGTATTTTCTCCCAGGCATACCTGTTTTCTTCAAACTACCGCACGTTTTCCCCCAAAAAGACTAGATGACAAGACCAAATTGGACACTTGCAACCAAGAATAGGACATCTTCTCCCACTAATACCACTTGTCTCCCAAGGATAGGACATTTTCCCTAAATGCTATGGCAGTTCTGCTAAGAAATTCTCCTTTCTCCTAAATGGGACATATGCAC
>NW_011176727.1:0-310 GCF_000146605.3 Meleagris gallopavo
GTTGGGAGGATTGGCTGACACGCCTGAAGGCTGTGCTGCCATTCAGCGAGACCTGGACAGGCTGGAGAGCTGGGCAGTAAGAAACCCAGATGAGGTTCAACAAAAGCAAGTATAGGGTCTTACACCTAGGGAGGAATAATTGCATGCACCAATACAGGCTGGGGGATGAGCTGCTGGAGAGGAGCTCTGCAGAGAGGGAGCTGGGTGTCCTGGTGGACGACAGGTTGGCCATGAGCCAGGAGTGTGCCCTCGTGGACCAAAAAGGCCAAAGTGGACATTCGTGGGGTGCATTAAGAAGAGCGTGTCCAGC
>NW_011176728.1:0-343 GCF_000146605.3 Meleagris gallopavo
AGAAAATAGGACGTTTTGTACCAGAAATTCCAGTTTTCTCACCAAAACCTCAGCGTTCCCTAACAGAAATACCAGTTTTCGCCCGGAAGTAGGCCATTTTTCTCTCAGAAATGGCAGTTTTCTCCCCCAAAATGACCTTTTCTCCCAGGAATTGCACCTTTCTTCCTGAAATATTACATTTTCTACCAAAAATACCAGTTGTCTCCCCAACAATATGGCAATATCTCCCAGAAATACCAGTTTTCTCACCCAAAACACAACGTTTCCTACCAGAAATACCAGGATTCACCCCCAAAATAGGACATTTTCTGCCAGGAATTGCAGTTTTCTGCCAGAAATACCA
>NW_011176729.1:0-345 GCF_000146605.3 Meleagris gallopavo
CTTGCAAATGCCTTATTAGAGAGGGTTTTCCCTTTCACTCCTTTCCTGTCTGAATGCAGATATGTAGCAGTGGAAAACCTAACTAGGATGAATTGTGGCTCGAAATAAAGGCAGAGACATAGTATTCGGAGCTAGTCAGGTGCATTCTGCACGTAGGCAAGCTAAGTGCAAACCGCTCCTTTACGATGCGCGCACGGGAGCCCACTCCCTCGTCGGAGAAAAGCAGCCGGCTAAAGTGGCCCGTTCTCGGCAAGCGACAAACACGAGACCGCTGATGACGGCTGAAAGCCGCATTCGGGGTGAAACGCGATTTCTCGGCCATGTACGGCCAAGTCTCCGGAGCGG
>NW_011176730.1:0-365 GCF_000146605.3 Meleagris gallopavo
ATGGAGGAGTGGGAGATGACAATTCGCTCCCCGACACTGATGCAGTGGCAGCAGGTGTCGCATTGGAACAGGACAAGAGACTCCACGGGCCTGGGCCAACGTGGGGAGGGTTCCTCAAGAAGCATCCCCCCAGCTGCCAGCGTGAGGCATTGCCACGCTGCCTACCTGCCCTGCTGCACGCGACTCTGCGCAATGTCCCGTCTGCCTGCTCCCAGCAGGGTCAGGGTACAACACAAGTGGCTCTGAGACGGCGCTGAGAGCTGCGCTAGCAGCACCCAGAGCACGTTCCAGCTCCAAACTCGCCCTGTCCCACACTCCAATCCTCGCACACACGCTCGGTCGAGCCAGGCACGAACTGATCGGCT
>NW_011176731.1:0-356 GCF_000146605.3 Meleagris gallopavo
CCAAACATGACATTTTCTCCAGAAATACCAGATTTCTTCCCCAAAAATGGCATAATCTCCAAGAAATAGTAGATTTTTCCCCAAAAATATGATATTTTCTCCAAGAAATGCCAGTTTTATCGCAAATATACGACATTTTATACCGCAAATAGCCGCTTTCTCCCAAAAATATGCAGTTTTCGGCCAGGAACTGCAGTTTCCTCCCACAAATACCATTTTTCAACCAGAAATAGGACGTTTTCTCCCATCAATACCGTTTTTCAACCAGAAATAGGACGTTTTCTCCGAGAAATAGTAAGCTTTCTCCCAAAATATGATAATTCTGCCCCAGAAAATTCCAGTTTTATCACCGAAGA
>NW_011176732.1:0-483 GCF_000146605.3 Meleagris gallopavo
GAAGGCTGTCATGAGCTATCTCCAGAGCTTTCTCTTCTCCCACAGAAACAATCCCAGTTCCCTCAACATTTCTTTCTAAGAGAGGTGCTCCAGCCCTCTGATCATCTTCGTGGCCCTTCTCTGGACCTGCTCCAAAAGCTCCACATCATTCCTGTGCTGGAGCCCCAGGCCTGGACGCAGTGCTGCACATGGGGCCGCACCAGAGCCGAGTCGAGGGGGACAATCACCTCCCTCTCCCTGCTGGTCGCTCCTCTTTGAATGCAGCCCAGGATGCAGTTGGCCTTCTGGGCTGCAAGTGCACACTACTGGCTTATGTCCAGCTCTTTGTCCACCAGGATCCCCGAGTCCTCCGCAGGGCTGCTCCCAAGGGCTTCTACGCCCAGTTTGTACAAGCATCTGGGTTTCCCCTTCATCAGGGACATCAACAGTGGGGTTGAGTGCACCCTAAGGACACCAAGCTGTGGGGTGCAGTGACACAGCAGA
>NW_011176733.1:0-345 GCF_000146605.3 Meleagris gallopavo
CACAGCTCTGAAATCAAGCAGGAATCACTCACCCCATTCTAAGGGCTCACCCCACACCCCAAAGGAAGCAGTCTCCAGATTCACATGCTGCTCTTACACCTAGCAGCCCTTCAGTGCACTTGCCATCCCCCCAAAAAGAGAAGATCACAGCCCTGAAAGAAAAAAGAACCACTTACCCCATTCCAAGGACCAATACTCCCCCACACTCTCAAGTGAAGGAAGCAGCTTCCAGGTCCAAATACCTACCAGCCCTTAAGCACGCTCAGGGTTCCCTGCTAAAAAAGAGAGAGAGCAGCTCCACAATGGACGAGAAGAAAAGAAAAAAAAAAAAAATCAACTACAACT
>NW_011176734.1:0-357 GCF_000146605.3 Meleagris gallopavo
TGTTTTTATTTATGGTGTTACGCCACAGGTGACTAAAGTGACTGATACAGCTTTGAAGTAGTATCATCCCATAAAATATACCCTTTTTCTTTGAAATCTCTCTCTGAAACCAATTAATTCATACATATATTGTAGGAGGAATTGTACTAGCCAAGCCGATTCTAGGTTTTTTGGATACAGCTGTAACTCCTTTCTCTCCCTGAGAAACAGAAGATCTGTGCCTCTCTTCCAGTGTTAGAAAAGACCCGAGGCACAGTGAAAGGAGTCAGATAGTGTTTCTCCTGCTGCATGTTTTATTACTCACAAAGTGACAAACAGTCACGTCTTGGAGTTTGAGAATAATTCTCTGAATTTTAG
>NW_011176735.1:0-346 GCF_000146605.3 Meleagris gallopavo
CTCTGTGCTGGTCACGGATCATGGAACGGATCATCCTGGAAGTGACTCTAAAGCACACATTCCAGTGCGTCACCACCCTGTGCGTGAAAAGCTGCCTCCTAATAACCAACCTAAACCTCCCCTGTCTCACTTGAAAACCATTTCCCCTTGTCCTATCGCTATCACCCTCCTCAACAGCCGTAGCCCCCTCCTGCTTATGCGCTCCCTTCGAGTCTTGGAAGGCTGTCATGAGCTATCTCCAGAGCTTTCTCTTCTCCCACAGAAACAATCCCAGTTCCCTCAACATTTCTTTCTAAGAGAGGGGCTCCAGCCCTCTGATCATCTTCGTGGCCCTTCTCTGGACCTG
>NW_011176737.1:0-399 GCF_000146605.3 Meleagris gallopavo
AGCTGGTATTTCTTGGAGAAAATGCCATATTTTTCGGGGACTAAACTGGTATTTCTGGCAGAAAACGTTGTGTTTGTCAGGGGAAAATGGGTATTTCTGGCACCAAATGTCATCTTTCATGGAGAAATGTGGCATTTCTGGGAGAAAACGTGATATTTCTGGGGAGAATACTGCAGTTTCTGGGAGGAAATGTCATATTTTGGGGGGGAAATTTCCAATTTCTAGGACAAAATGTCATATTTTTGGCGGGAAAACTGGTATTTCTGTGAGACAATGTCCTATTTCCGGGAGAAAACTGGGTTTTCTGGTAGAAAACGTTGAGACTTGGTGAGAAAACTGGTATATCTGGCACAAAATATCCTATTTCTGGGAAAAAGCTGATATTTCTGAGAGACATTG
>NW_011176738.1:0-473 GCF_000146605.3 Meleagris gallopavo
TCTTACGCACATTCGTGCAAAACTTCCTGTGCTGCAGCTTATGTCCGTTTCCCCTCGTCCTGTCTCCACGTACCACTGAAAAGAGACTGGCCTCACCGCTATGGCCGCCACACCTCAGATGTTTATAAACCTGGATCAGGTCCCCTCTCAGTTTTTCTCTTTTCTCAAGGCTAAACAGACCCAGTTCACTTAGCCTTTCTTCATAGGGGAGATGCTCCAGGCCCTTCACCATCTTTGTGGCCCTCCGCTGGACTCTTTCCAAGAGATCCCTGTCTTTTTTGAACTGGGGAGCCCAGAACTGGACACAGTACTCCAGATGAGGCCTTACCAGGGTAGAGTAGAGGGGGAGGATCACCTCCCTCGACCTGCTGGACACGCTCTTCTTAATGCACTGCAGGATGCCATTGGCCTTTTTGGCCACGAGGGCACACTGCTGGCTCATGGCCAACCTGTCGTCCACCAGGACCGCCCAG
>NW_011176739.1:0-325 GCF_000146605.3 Meleagris gallopavo
TTTTTTTGTCTGCTTCATGGTGCGACTGGCAATTTTAATATTGTGTATGAGAGTAGGTGGAATCACATCCTCTGTCTTATATTTTAACTTCTATTAGACTGATAGACACAAATTACTTGATTGTTTCTAGAGATCTCTGTAAATATTCATGTGTATTTTATAATACATATAAGAAGTGGTGCTCTTGTTTAGAGCTAAAAACTAATAGCTAGAACTATAAACAGACACACATACAGATTTAAAAAAAAAAAACAAAAAAACAGACCAACAATACAACCATCATTCTTAAGATATGGGCAGGCAGTTAGAGCCCTGTGTTTAACAT
>NW_011176740.1:0-332 GCF_000146605.3 Meleagris gallopavo
AAAGCTGTCAATATTGTATTAAAGCACCTGTATGCAAATAGGAAAGGGAAGCTTGCTTGCTGATGAGTAAAGCTCTTAACACACATGCAGAAGTTTTGTATGCCTGGTGGGATTCTGAGTCGGAAGGGCTTAACAGACTTAGACTTCTCTGGATTTGGAGCATCGCTGAGAACTTCCACTTGTTTCCTACATTTGAGACAAAGACTATGAAGACTACGAAACAGCTGTTAAGAAACTTAATGGAGGACTGTAATCCAGTGATCAGAAAGGGAAAAGAAAATTGCAAGGTATGTACTAGAAAACACAATGCTTCTGATATGCCCACACTTCAG
>NW_011176741.1:0-305 GCF_000146605.3 Meleagris gallopavo
TTGGTTATTAGGAGGCAGCTTTTCACGCCCAGGGTGGTGACGCACTGGAATGTGTGCTTGAGAGTCACTTCCAGGATGATCTGCTCCATGATCCGTGACCAGCACAGAGGTGAGACTGACATGCTGGTAGTTCCCCGCGTCACACTTTCTATCCTTCCTAAGAGGTGTGCTGTCACCTTTTTTCTCCTCTCCAGGGACTTGACCTGACTGCCTCGACTTGTGAAATACCATGGAGAGTGGCTCGGTGACTGCAGCGGTGAATTCCCTGGAACTCTGGGACTCATCTCGTCAGGACCCAAAGACTC
>NW_011176742.1:0-391 GCF_000146605.3 Meleagris gallopavo
AGAGTGCTCATGGTTATACCTCTAGCTAATAGAGAATTCATAGTTGGGCAACTTTTGCATGCCAGATAGAACTATGGGCATTATTATTTACAGACCCTCGAGAACCAACAATCTGCCGAAAGAGAGAGATAAAAAACATGGTGGTGGCGAATGCGATAGGCAGTGCGAGCAGGGCATCCCCTGCTTCAAGGTGCACTTTTCCTCTCTCACCCACCCCAGATTCTCTCTTGCTTTTATTCTTCTCAGGGTCCGAAGGGTATTTTCCATTTGTACACTGCATCTGCATGGCCAGTGCATGATACAGAGGCCAAATGGAACACCCGCTTTACAAAATAACTATCAAGGTTAACATTCTTAGCGTGCACCTTTGTCTCAGGTGCTGCATGATCAT
>NW_011176743.1:0-401 GCF_000146605.3 Meleagris gallopavo
GAGAAAACTGGTATTTGTGGTGGAAAATGTTGTATTTTTGTGATAAAACTGTCACTTGTTGGAGAAAATACCATATTTTTGGGGAGAAAACTGCCATTTCTGAGAGTTAAATGCCATATTTCCGGGAGAAAACTGGTATTTCTGGTAGAAAACGCTGATTTTGTTGTGAGAGAACTGGTATTTCTGTTCCAAAATGTCATATTTCATGGAGAAATCTGCTATTTCTGGAAGAAATCGTCATATTTCTCGGGAGAATACTGCAATTTTCTGGGTGAAAATGTTTTAATTTTGGGGGGGGGAAACTGCCGTTTCTGTCAGAAGATGTCCTATTTTCGGAGGGAAACCGGTATTTCTGTGAGAAAATGTGGTATTTCTGGGAGAAACTGCAATTCCTGGCAGAA
>NW_011176744.1:0-336 GCF_000146605.3 Meleagris gallopavo
TAGAGAGGGTTTTCCCTTCCACTCTTTTCCTCTCTGAATGCAGATGTCTAGCAGTGGAAAACCTGACTAGCATGAATTGTGGCTCGAAATAAAGGCAGAGACATAGTATTCAGAGGTAGGCGTAGTGCATTCTGCATGTAGCCAAGGCGAAGTGCAAACCGCTCCTTTCCGATGTGCGCACAGGAGCCCGCTCACTCGTCGGAGAAAAGCATCCGGCTGAAGTGGCCCGTTCTCGGCAAGCGAGAAACACGAGACCGCTGCTGACGGCTGAAAGCGGAGTTCGGGGAGAAACGCGATTCTCGGCCATCTACGGCAAAGTCTCCGGAGCGGTTCACG
>NW_011176745.1:0-372 GCF_000146605.3 Meleagris gallopavo
TCATCTGTGCAGCCCCGCTGCCCTCCCTCGCGCCGCGCTGCTTTGCGGACCGCTTCCTAAACGGGGCAGAGAGCGCGGCGCCGCCAAGAGCCCCCACGGTGGGGGCGGCCCCGTACTCGATCCCGTCCTTCTGAGGGACGCCCAGATAGCGGGGTCGCCGCGGCCACGTGGTGGGATTAGCTCTATCGGGGCGCGCCCCATCACCTCCCCGGAGCGCCGGACCGCGTTCCTCGTTCCCCGGCGGGCGCCCGTTTTGAACAAATGACCTCACCCGCGCCCGCCAACCGCCGCGCTGCCACGCTTAATATTCATGAGGCGGCGCGCCAATCGGCGGGCGAGGAGGTTGTTTTAAACGGCGGAGCCCCGCAGCCA
>NW_011176746.1:0-310 GCF_000146605.3 Meleagris gallopavo
AGTCACTGACCACCACTCTCTGGACTCCATCCTTGTCAACAGTTTACGAGCTGGTTCGGCCCGGTTCCGTGACTGGAAGGGCGGAGGGATCCGCGGATCCGCGCCCCCGGGAAAAGAAAATAGGGGACCCCGAAATAATTGAAAACAGTGGCAACAATCTGAGGTAAAACAAAGTAATTTACTAAATATGGTATCTGCAGAATTTTATAAGGAGAGAGAGTGAAATTGATGGTGGATCGGCCTTACCACAACGCTGAGATGAGAAGCGCAGGCAGAGAAGCGCGGGCAGAGAAGCGCAAGCGAAGCAGTG
>NW_011176747.1:0-415 GCF_000146605.3 Meleagris gallopavo
AGGGGTGCTTTGCTATTGGAGACAAGCCGTTCCGTAAGGAGCGCTGGGTGATGCTGACTGACGCCATCCCTTGTGAGCGTGCTCTATAGAAAGCTGCCCTCTGTGGGAGCGAGGAAACGCGGTGACTCAATACTGCCGGGTTGTTACGGGGTTCCTGCAGTCTGGGATTCTAGTCTGAGGACTGCATGAGGACGCTACGAGGATAGCAGCTCCTGTGAGTGTAAGTTCTGTTATGTCAGATTCGGTGATTGGTTCCCAGTTCCAGATTCTTTGATTCTGTGATGATTCTGGGCTTCAAATGTGTGGTGGTGACTCTGATTCCTCACTAAGAGTATAGACCCCCAGACTTGTAGCTACGCAATACGATGCATTTCCACATCCACCCCTGTGCACAGTGTGTGGCATAGTTCTGAGT
>NW_011176748.1:0-350 GCF_000146605.3 Meleagris gallopavo
GACGACACACACCCCATGTGATGTCACACCCACTCATCTGACGACATAACTCAAAAATTGACGTCACACACCCCATGTGACGTCACACACCCATTGTGACATCACAAAACCCAAATGACGTCACAACCCCCAAGTGATGCCATACCCCCAAAGTGACGTCAAACACCCCTAAAACGACGTCACACACCCCATGTGACGTCACACAACCACATGTGATGTCATACCCCCAAAATGACGTCACACACCCCATGTGACGTCCCCACCACCAAGTGACGTCACACGCCCCAAAATGACGTCACACACCCCGTGTGACGTCACAACACCCAAGTAACGTCACACGCCCACAATGA
>NW_011176749.1:0-353 GCF_000146605.3 Meleagris gallopavo
GACCTCAAGTAACTATTTGTTCTGGAGCTCAGGGAAGAGTCATGAGAAGTGAAGTGGTAGTTATTGGCTTGGCTGTCAAAATGGTGGAGCTTTACTGGGAGTGAAAGGTGTGGGCTTTCTGTAGGCAGGCCCCGGGTTTATTTCTGTAAGCAGCCTCCCTCTCAGAGATTGGTCTTTGTTTGCTGCTTTGCTGTGCCTACCTGCCTGCTCCCTGGGCTTGCTGCATCTCATCCCTTCATTTTTTCATGGCTATTTGAACTTGTAGTTTCACTTCTAAATGTGAGAGCGGAGCTGGATAAGGGGAGGGTAAGTTGCTTCTTTATTTTCTGTTCTCCCAGGTGGGTCTGTATATT
>NW_011176750.1:0-356 GCF_000146605.3 Meleagris gallopavo
GAAAATGTCATGTTTGGGGATAAAATAGGTATTTCTGGTGAAAAACGTAGAGTCTTCGGTGATAAAACTGGAATTTCTGGGGCAGAATATCATATTTTGGGAGAAAGCTACTATTTCTCGGAGAAAACGTCATATTTCTGGTTGAAAAACGGTATTGATGGGAGAAAACGTCCTACTTCTGGTTGAAAAATGGTATTTGTGGGAGGAAACTGCAGTTCCTGGCAGAAAACTGCGTATTTTTGGGAGAAAGCGGCTATTTGCGGTATAAAATGTCGTATATTTGCGATTAAACTGGCATTTCTTGGAGAAAATATCATATTTTTGGGGAAAGATGTACTATTTCTTGGAAAAGGTGT
>NW_011176751.1:0-403 GCF_000146605.3 Meleagris gallopavo
GCAAGTTCGAGGAGCGACAGCTGTAGTGCTCTCAGGGAGAGCGTTTCAGGAAGTGGGGAGAGATCCTTTCAGGACTGCGCAGAAAAAACCCCCACTCGCAGGTAGTGCAGGACGCTGAATTCGCACTTGTCGGCATCGGAATCGCACTCCTTCGCTCTCACGCGTAGAAAGCGGCATTCGCGCTGAACCGCTCCGGAGACTTTGCCGTAGCTGGCCGAGAAATCGCGTTTCTCCCCGAACTCCGCTTTCAGCCCTCAGCAGCGGTCTCGTGTTTCTCGCTTGCCGAGAACGGGCCACTTCAGCCGGCTGCTTTTCTCCGACGAGTGAGCGGGCTCCTGTGCGCACATCGGAAAGGAGCGGTTTGCACTTCGCCTTGGCTACATGCAGAAGCACTACGCCTACC
>NW_011176752.1:0-382 GCF_000146605.3 Meleagris gallopavo
GGCTGGAGCCCCTCTCTTAGAAAGAAATGTTGAGGGAACTGGGATTGTTTCTGTGGGAGAAGAGAAAGCTCTGGAGATAGCTCATGACAGCCTTCCAAGACTCGAAGGGAGCGCATAAGCAGGAGGGGGCAACGGCTGTTTAGGAGGGTGGATAGCGATAGGACAAGGGGAAATGGTTTTGAAGTGAGGCAGGGGAGGTTTAGGTTGGTTATTAGGAGGCAGCTTTTCACGCACAGGGTGGTGACGCACTGGAATGTGTGCTTGAGAGTCACTTCCAGGATGATCTGCTCCATGATCCGTGACCAGCACAGAGGTGAGACTGACATGCTGATAGTTCCCCGAGTCACACTTTCTATCCTTCCTAAGAGGTGTGCTGTCACCC
>NW_011176753.1:0-342 GCF_000146605.3 Meleagris gallopavo
AAATACCTTATTTTTGAGGAGAAAACTGCCATTTCTGAGAGTTAAATGCCGTATTTCCGGGGAGAAAACTGGTATTTCTGGTAGAAAACGCTGATTTTGTTGTGAGAGAACTGGTATTTCTGTTCCAAAATGTCATATTTCATGGAGAAATCTGCTATTTCTGGAGGAAAACGTGCTATTTCTGGGGAGAATCCTGCAATTTTCTGGGTGAAAATGGTGTATTTTGGGGGGGGAAACTGCCGTTTCTGAGAGAAGATGTCCTATTTTCGGAGGGAAAACCGGTATTTCTGTGAGAAAATGTGATATTTCTGGGAGAAAACTGCAATTCCTGGCAGAAAATGT
>NW_011176754.1:0-313 GCF_000146605.3 Meleagris gallopavo
GAAAAACGTAGAGTCTTCGGTGATAAAACTGGAATTTCTGGGGCAGAATATCATATTTTGGGAGGAAAGCTACTATTTCTCGGAGAAAACGTCATATTTCTGGTTGAGAAACGGTATTGATGGGAGAAAACGTCCTATTTCTGGTTGAAAAATGGTATTTGTGGGAGGAAATTGCAGTTCCTGGCAGAAAATGGCATATTTTTGGGAGAAAGCGGCTATTTGCGGTATAAAATGTCGTATATTTGCGATAAAACTGGCATTTCTTGGAGAAAATATCATATTTTTGGGGAAAAATCTACTATTTCTTGGAAAA
>NW_011176755.1:0-370 GCF_000146605.3 Meleagris gallopavo
ATATACGACATTTTATACCGCAAATAGCCGCTTTCTCCCAAAAATATGCCATTTTCTGCCAGGAACTGCAGTTTCCTCCCACAAATACCATTTTTCAACCAGAAATAGGACGTTTTCTCCCATCAATACCGTTTTTCAACCAGAAATATGACGCTTTCTCCGAGAAATAGTAGCTTTCTCCCAAAATATATTCTGCCCCAGAGATTCCAGTTTTATCACCGAAGACTCTACGTTTTTCACCAGAAATACCTATTTTATCCCCAAACATGACATTTTCTCCAGAAATACCAGATTTCTTCCCTTAAATATGACACCTTTTCCAAGAAATAGTAGATTTTTCCCCAAAAATATGATATTTTCTCCAAGAAAT
>NW_011176756.1:0-385 GCF_000146605.3 Meleagris gallopavo
TCCTTAGGGTGCACTCAACCCCACTGTTGATGTCCCTGATGAAGGGGAAACCCAGATGCTTGTACAAACTGGGCGTAGAAGCCCTCGGGAGCAGCCCTGCGGAGGACTCGGGGATCCTGGTGGACAAAGAGCTGGACATAAGCCAGTAGTGTGCACTTGCAGCCCAGAAGGCCAACTAGATCCTGGGCTGCATTCGAAGAGGAGCGACCAGCAGGGAGAGGGAGGTGATTGTCCCCCTCGACTCGGCTCTGGTGCGGGGCCCCATGTGCAGCACTGCGTCCAGGCCTGGGGCTCCAGCACGGGAATGATGTGGAGCTTTTGGAGCAGGTCCAGAGAAGGGCCACGAAGATGATCAGAGGGCTGGAGCACCTCTCTTAAGAAAGAA
>NW_011176757.1:0-323 GCF_000146605.3 Meleagris gallopavo
CGCTCTCCCTGAGAGCACTACATCTGTCGCTCCTCGAACTTCCAGGTGTCTTATTAGAGAGGGTTTTCCCTTCCACTCTTCTCCTCTCTGAAAGCAGATTTGTAGCAGTAGAAACCTCAGTAAATGAATTGTCGCACGAAATAAAGACAGAGACATAGTATTCAGAGCTAGTCGTGTGCAATCTGCATGTAGCCAAGGCGAAGTGCAAACCGCTCCTTTCCGATGTGTGCACAGGAGCCCGCTCACTCGTCGGAGAAAAGCAGCCGGCTGAAGTCGGCCCGTTCTCGGCAAGCGAGAAACACGAGACCGCTGCTGACAGCTAC
>NW_011176758.1:0-315 GCF_000146605.3 Meleagris gallopavo
CTGCTGGAGAGAAAGGTCCCACTTGGAGTTTGTGGCAAAGAGCCTCAGGAGAGACCCGAGGCCGACCCCTGGGATTCTGGAGTCGGGCGTACAGAGGGTCTGAAGAGTGCTAAACTCCAACTGAGAAGGAGATCTTAGCCGCGTATGAGGGGGTTCGGGCTGCTTCCGAAGTAATCGGTACAGAAACACAGCTCCTTCTGGCACCTCGACTGCCGGTGCTGAACTGGATGTTCAAGGGAAAGGGTCCCTCCACCCATCATGCTACTGATGCCACTTGGAGTAAGCGGATTGCACTGATTACGCAGCGAGCGCGGA
>NW_011176759.1:0-347 GCF_000146605.3 Meleagris gallopavo
GGTGCCAGAAGGAGCTGTGTTTCTGTACCGATTACTTCGGAAGCAGCCCGAACCCCCTCATACGCGGCTAAGATCTCCTCCTCAGTTGGAGTGTAGCACTCTTCAGACCCTCTGTACGCCCGACTCCAGAATCCCAGGGGTCGGCCTCGGGTCTCTCCTGAGGCTCTTTGCCACAAACTCCAAGTGGGACCTTTCTCTCCAGCAGCAGTGTAGAGGATGTTCTTCGCATCCTGTTCCATCCGTACTGGCCCCAGGGCCACGGCACGGGCTATCTCTTGTTTAATCTGCTCAAAAGCCTGCTGCTGCTCAGGACCCCACATAAAATCATTCTTCTTCCGTGTCACCTG
>NW_011176760.1:0-437 GCF_000146605.3 Meleagris gallopavo
ACGAGTGACAGTTTTATCACAAAAATACGACATTTTCCACCACAAATACCAGTTTTCTCCCCAAAAATATGCCATTTTCTGCCAGGAACTGCAGTTTCCTCCCACAAATACCATTTTTCAACCAGAAACAGGACATTTTCTCCCAGAAATACCAGCTTTCTCCCAGAAATAGGACGTTTTGTACCAGAAATGCCAGTTTTCTCACCAAAAACTCAGCGTTTCCTACCAGAAATACCAGTTTTCGCCCGCAAGTAGGCCATTATCTCTCAGAAATGGCAGTTTTCTCCCCCAACATGACGTTTTCTCCCAGGAATTGCACCTTTCTTCCTGAAATATTACATTTTCTCACCAAAAATACCAGTTGTCTCCCCAACAATATGGCAATATCTCCCAGAAATACCGGTTTTCTCACCCAAAACACAACGTTTCCTACCAGA
>NW_011176761.1:0-379 GCF_000146605.3 Meleagris gallopavo
ATCATATTTTTGGGGAAAAATCTACTATTTCTTGGAAAAGGTGTCATATTTTAGGGAAGAAATCTGGTATTTCCGGAGAAAATGTCATGTTTGGGGATAAAATAGGTATTTCTGGTGAAAAACGTAGAGTCTTTGGTGATAAAACTGGAATTTCTGGGGCAGAATATCATATTTTGGGAGAAAGCTACTATTTCTCGGAGAAAACGTCCTATTTCTGGTTGAAAAATGGTATTTCTGGGAGAAAACTGGTATTTCTTGTAGAAAAAATGGCATTTGTGGGAGGAAACTGCAGTTCCTGGCAGAGAAAGGCATATTTTTGGGAGAAAGCAGCTATTTGCAGTACAAAATGTCGTATATTTGCGATAAAACTGGCATTTAT
>NW_011176762.1:0-430 GCF_000146605.3 Meleagris gallopavo
GAAATGCCAGTTTTATCGCAAATATACGACATTTTATACCGCAAATAGCCGCTTTCTCCCAAAAATATGCCATTTTCTGCCAGGAACTGCAGTTTCCTCCCACAAATACCATTTTTTCTACAAGAAATATGACGTTTTCTCCCATTAATATCAGATTTTGCCCCCCAAACATGACATTTTCTTCAAGAAATACGGGTTTTCTTACAAAATATGATATTTTGCCCCAGAAATTCCAGTTTTATCACCAAAGACTCTACGTTTTTCACCAGAAATACCTATTTTATCCCCAAACATGACATTTTCTCCAGAAATACCAGATTTCTTCCCTTAAATATGACACCTTTTTCCAAGAAATAGTACATTTTTACCCCAAAAATATGATATTTTCTACCAAGAAATGCCAGTTTAATCGCAAATATACGACACTTTA
>NW_011176763.1:0-335 GCF_000146605.3 Meleagris gallopavo
GTTTTCCCGGCCAGCTACGGCCAAGTCTCCGGAGCGGTTCAGCGCGAATGCCGCTTTCTGCGCGTGAGAGCGAAGTGCGATTCCGATGCTTCCTGCACTACCTGCGAGTGGGAGTTTTTTCTCCGAAGTCCTGAAAGGATCTCCCCCCTCTTTCTGAAAGGCTCTCCCTGAGAGCACTACATCTGTCGCTCCTCGAACTTCCAGGTGTCCTATTAGAGAGGGTTTTCCCTTCCACTCTTTTCCACTCTGAATGCAGAAGTATAGCAGTGGAAACCTGACTAGAATGAATTGTCGCAACGAAATATAGGCAGAGACATAGTATTCAGAGGTAAGCG
>NW_011176764.1:0-468 GCF_000146605.3 Meleagris gallopavo
TATTTCTGGGAGAAAACTGCAATTCCTGGCAGAAAATGTCACATTACTGGGGGAGAATCCTTGTATTTCTGGTAGGAAACGTGTTTTGGGTGAGAAAACTGGTGTTTCTGGAACAAAATGTAATATTTCAGGGAGAAAGCAGGTATTTCTGGGTGAAAATGTGATATTTCTGGGTAGAAGTATTGCAATTTCTGGGTGAAAATGGCGTATTTTGGGGGGAAAATCTCCACTTTCTTGGAGAAAATGACCTATGTTCGGAGGGAAAACTGGTATTTCTGTGAGAAAATGTGGTATTTCTGGCCGAAAACTGCAATTCCTGGCAGAAAATGTCCTATTTTTTGGGGAGAATCCTGGTATTTCTGTGAGAAAATGTGGTATTTCTGGCTGAAAACTGCAATTCCTGGCAGAAAATGTCCTATTTTTGGGGGAGAATCCTGGTATTTCTGGTAGGAAACGTTGTGTTTTGGG
>NW_011176765.1:0-423 GCF_000146605.3 Meleagris gallopavo
TGGTAGAAAACGCTGATTTTGTTGTGAGAGAACTGGTATTTCTGTTACAAAATGTCATATTTCATGGAGAAATCTGCTCTTTCTGGAAGAAATCGTCATATTTCTTGGGAGAATACTGCAATTTCTGGGTGACAAAGGCGTATTTTGGGGGGGGGGAAACTGCCGTTTCTGAGAGAAGATGTCCTATTTTCGGAGGGAAAACCGGTATTTCTGTGAGAAAATGTGGTATTTCTGGGAGAAAACTGCAATTCCTGGCAGAAAATGTCACATTATTGGGGGAGAATCCTTGTATTTCTGGTAGGAAACGTTGTGTTTTTGGGGTGAGAAAACGGGTATTTCTGGGAGATATTGCCATATTGTTGGGGAGACAACTGGTATTTTTGGTAGAAAATGTAATATTTCAGGAGGAAGGTGCAATTCCTG
>NW_011176766.1:0-352 GCF_000146605.3 Meleagris gallopavo
CAGAATGTATCTGATAAAGGGGGAAAAGGTATTTTTTGAGAACTTTTCTTAGTTCTTAGTCCTATCTGCTTGGACAACACTGAACTCCCTTGACACCAACTTTCTTGCAAAAGAGGAAAATGAGTAATGTCATTAACCTCCTCCTACCCGATTACTTCCTGGATGTTGGCATGCCCCAGCTGATTAAGTATCCATCTATATGTTAGGTATGAATTGTCTTCTGCTTTGGTTGTAGGTCTTTCAGGTTGCAGCCTATGAAGAAGAGGCTCATGTAGCATTTGCAGTGCTGGATGCAGTTGGAGGCAAAACTGAAGACGCTTCCGAGCATTTGAAGCTATGAAGCACATGGTTT